>NT_177571.1:129670-156027 GCF_000188095.3 Bombus impatiens
GGGGGGGGGGAATGGCACAGGAACGGAACAGGCTAAATTAATTTGTCGACTGTGACATATTGAAAAATGCACTGGTCGCTAAATATCTTTCGGTCTGCTCGCAGGCGGCTGCAAGGGGGGTAGCGAAAGGGGTGGAAAAGTAGCCCTTGGGGACACGAGTTCCTCGTTTCATCGGAAGTAACTGACCGTAACAAATGCCCGGAGCAATCGAGCCTCGGACACACCAGCAGTCCCAAAGGAAATATATTGCTTTGCGGTTTCTTTATCGCCGTGAATGTTTCTCCTTTCTCCTGACACTTTGGAAAATGATGCACTCCCGCGGAAAATTTCCTCGATTGCTCTCCACGCCGGCGAAGTTTCAACACAATGATGAGTGGCTGGAGCGGCTGCGAACATGAAAGGATCACATAGATCGCTTCATAAACGTTGATCCAATGATTAATCGTGAATTTGGACCTTGAATCTGATTTGGGAAGATTTTAGAAAGAAAGAAGTCTCTTTGTGAAATAGCTTTTGGAAGGTTTAGTAATTTTATTGTCGTCTTAGTTCTTTCGAGGTTTCTTTTCGGAAAGTGTTTTAGATTTGATATTTTATCTCGTAATTAGTATAATTTTTAAGCCTGTACAGCTGGATGTTTCTTTTGTCTCGTGAAAGGAGACTTCATGGAAACTACTAGTTAGTGTAAAAAGATGAAAATAAAATAGTACAAGATATGTAGATGGTAACAAGTAAACAATCGAATTAATTGCTGAAGACTAAACAATTACACGCGTAGACAGAGCAATTGCGTTTCAAGATCCCTTTCAATTGAGCGTTTCCGGATCTCGTTTCTTGGTATTGTTTTCACTAGGAATTGATGTTCGCCAAGTTTCCTTCAAGCAGTTCTCGAATCTCTGCCGAAAATGCTATTTCCTTCAACTTGCTGTTGTCGCTGCTTTATCCCGAAACAGGCGTACAGGACCCAGCTTTATTCGCACGAAGTGACTCTCTCCTACAAATCCTTGGAGATTCTCTTCGCAAACACAGTCGAACGTATTTACTGTATTTAGTAATGATGTAGAAGAACCGATATAGAAGATAGAAAAAGATCAAGCCACTGTCACCTAGATGCATTAATTATTTGTTCTGTCTATCATTGATATATAATTACAACGATACTGCATTAGGAACTTTTAAATTTTTATCGTACGACAGCGAAAGATTTCTATTTTCAAAAGACGTCCATCTCTTTCAATTTACTTACAAAAGAAGATTCTTAAGAAAAACATTATCTGTAGACATGTCAATCCTAATTTTATAAACAATTATCCTTCCATTTTTTTTAACGTTATAATGTTTTCCAATGTCCACTTTTTAGTTTCATGGGAACTTTTGATCAATGAAATTTGGGAATACGTACACGAATAAGCTTCCACCGCTATTAGAAGTCTCGCGTGTATTTTTTCAATTCAATTCCATCACTACGATCGCAATTATTTCCTTCAATTTCTCCCCATCGTACAAACCAATCGTATTGCCTCTGCACGTTGTTCCTCTATCAACACCATTGAAATCTTCTATGTTCTCCAATTTCGTTCTAATGAAATGTTATCGCTGACATCTACAACTATTCCGTACGACTATTCTTGAAAAGTGCCTCAAGATTGCGAATCCACATTGCCAATCATCCTGCCCGTTCCCAGGTTTTTTAATAAAATTCCTGAACCAACAATCGCGACCATTCCGTGTTCGTCAAGAACACGTCTTGAAGGTATCCCCAGGGACAAACAACGCGTTGCTTGAGCGGCAGTCGCTTTCAGCCGTGTGTTGTCGTCCAGGTGAAGACGTCACGGCAACCGGTAAGAAGCTTTGCAAGACGTCGCTGCTGGGTTTGCGTTGTCGCAAGAGCGGCGCGCACGCCTGCTTCAGAATCCGCGTCGTGTTCTTCTTCCTGGCTGGGCGCACGCGAGCGTGCATTGTTCCTGCACGACCGCCATTGTCGTGCACAACAATAACGCGATGCGAAGGATCCCCTTGCGAACCCTGACGGGAATGTCGCATTCGTTAGCAGGCCGCAAATTGCAGTTTTCTCTCCCACTTCTCCTTGGCTGCTGTTGCGCGTTCTTCTTTAAGCCAACCGGAGATGCACGGCTGTGTCTCGGGAGAAATGTTGCTCGAATGCCGTAGCAGTTCTCAGTTGGCGAGCTGGGTTGTTTCTTCATCGGGATTCAGGATGATAAGGATTAACATCCTCCTTTATTTTCGCTTGCAATTTCATTCTTAGTCTTTCGACTCTTCCGTTTAGTATTCTGGGCTACTGTTTGCTTGGTATAAACGGGGCTTCGTTGGATTAAAGTTTGTACTTTGGTTCGTTTCTTTTTTGGAGGACGTACAGTAGCTGTAGAAAGTGTTCGTACACCTGTTATTGGATTTATGTAGAAGTTAATTGGATGCGAATGTAATAAAGTTCGTATTATTTAGTAGTACTTCCGTGTGATATTATGGGAATGAAATGTGGAATTTAATAAAAAAGAACGCTTCACTGGAAAATTTTATGGAATATTCTCGTGGCCACTGTTAAGACTCCATGTCAGTAGATGGACATTTTCTTGTGTAATTAATGTTCGGTCCCGTGTAATTCAAAAATATCCAGAATCTTAGGTGATCATCCGCTATTTTTCCATCTAAGTCCCAAATATCCGGTTCTTCTTTTCGCTTTTCGTAGATTTCGAACTGAAAATCCAATCTTATTTGCAACAAATAGTCACGCCAAAACCTGTTTTCATAATATAACGAGTCAACGCTAACTTTCATTAAACGAGTATAAACGTTTCTTTTTCGCCTATCATTTAATCAGTTCGCGTAGGCTGGAAGACGTTGAGAGAAAATATCAGCGGGTCGCATGATGCCCGCGAAAGAAACAAAGGAGAAATTTTTCAGTTAATCCAGTGAACGTTACGGTACCGTGCGTCAACCGGGAACCGAGATTTTCTCTTTCTGAAATGAAAAAGAAATGGGAGAAAGATGGAACAAAAAGAAAGGTTGTGTTGTTCGTTTGCAGTTGATGAGGGAAATCCGCGAGCGAAATTCATGGAAGCGCGGCCAACTCGAGAATAATTTTTCAAGGAAACAGTACGCGCATAAATCCGCTTAATCCGCGCGTGCGTGAAGGGAAACACGCTAGGAAATTGCTTGTCTCTGTCGCTGGTCTCCGACGTTGCTGAATTTCCTCCTCTTATTTATTTTTTTTTTTTTTTTTACAAGAAACATTTACCAGACCAGCGGTATCCTCTTTTCACTTCATTTTTGTTAAATATTTCTCTTCCTTTTTCTTCAGATTCTTCTTGTTCCGAGTTTCATTTCCTTTTGCTCTGCGGAAGAAAAACTTGCAGAAGTACGAGCTTCTTTTTCTGTTTTGGCGCTCTCGCAGGCACGGGGATTCGATTACGGTTTCTTAGAAGACACGTCGGCCTCTTTGAACGTTCTGGACTTCGCAGCTTTTTAAAAGAGATTTCTTTGCCTTTCAGGCAATCGTTAATCCTGTGCTTCGGAGCTCTTTGCCACGCCCCCGTCGTAATTAACACGACTTTTGCTTTTTCATGCTTCGCGCCATCGCCATCAAGCAACGGTTCCTCTCGGCGCCTTGTTCCAGATCGATTTTCACTGAATTCTCGGTACCTCGTTTACGTAATTGATCGTGAAAAATGAGAATTGTTGCAAGGATTGGTACAGAGAAGTACCTTGTGGCAGGACCTCGTGCGATACTCGTATAATGCGGACAGAAAATTACTATCACACGCTCGTATAACACAAATTGCAGAATTGTTTAAAGGGGAACGAAATATACGGATAATTAAAATAAATAAGACACAAGATAATTCGAGAAATTCGCAATAGTATTTAAGTTGCCTAATCATGGAAATACCAGAATATTTTCGATGAAGTTCTTTGTCTCAATGACTGGTGATGGATTGGACTGTGTGACACGGTGCAGTAATATAGGTAGGTTCGTGATAATGTCGGTGAACTACACATACGTACGTTGTTACAATTTCCAACTTGACATATCTGTGGTTTCTCGAGCTTTTATCACGTTTTTAATAGCGCGCTTCGCTTCTTCACTCAGCCTTGAAACTTTCAATCAACGCGTTATTAAAATCAGGACGGAAATTCGAAGAACCAGAAATCTTAGCAATCCTTGCGAAAGTTTAAAATCTGAAATTTATAAGTTGTTAATTCACTGATATTATTAGTCGACCACCGAGCAAGATATATCGCATATATTATTATTGTATAAGACGTCCATATTATTTCGTTACAATATCGCTATTCGATGACGTGTAAGCTAGAATTTGAAAAACATGGAAAATTCGTAATTTCTAAGTCAGTGGGAAATTTTGCGAGACTCTGCCCCTCGAAAGTTCTTCGGGCGATAAATTCCTCTTTGTTTCACCGCTTAGCCCATCTTGCTACAGACCGAGGCTATACGAATTTCGTTCTCCGCGCCATTCGTCCACCGGGACGCGATAGCGCCGGTGAATTTCCGCGAAGCACGGAAATTATGCGAGGAAACTGCGAGGTGCACTGGTTTCGATGTACTTTGCCACTTAGCGGCCACGAATAAACCACGAGGAACGAGTAACGACCAACGCAGCTGCTAACGCGACCGACATGAGCAACAGCCCGTGCTTTAGACCCGCTTTTGCCTCGCTCCGTTTCCAACCGGCACTTCCACGACGATTCTCGGCTGACTCTTTTTCCTCTTTTCCACTGAGAATTTTCTTCCAGGGTCTTGTTCTCTCAGTGCTCGTGAAAGATCCTTGCTTTTCCTTTCTGCGCGGTCGGATTCAGGATCTATATGGACCTCGTTTATTAACCTGTTAACGCTACAACTATCAGCGATTAGAGCGTAAGACTTCGATATCGAGAAAATGGAAAGGTGAAATGTTACGTGGGAGAAATATTTAATGTAAGACAGAAAATCTGTAGATCTTTTTTAGTATAATTATTTTTGTACGAAATATCGGAAGTTTAATTTGCACTTGAAAAATAGGAAATGTTTTATGATTCTGTCTTTCAGTGATTTATTACAATTAGCAAGGTATCAATCGGACGAAAAAGATTCCTCTAAAGTGAGCGAATTATTAAATTCTAAAGTAAATTAACAAATCTGGTGTTTATTTTACCAGTGGTGTTTAATTCACAGCTGGTATTTATTGTTAATAGACAATATTAATAGCAGTTTTAATACGATATTGAAGTTTCTAATAAATAATTCCAATTTGCTGTATTATTTATTATATTATCTTCGTTGACTATAATCATTAATTTATTATTCATTTACATTTTTCGGCAACGCTACAGCGTCATATTGTATAGTGGCAGTACAAATCGATTAAACCGTTTGGATATTTATAAGCTGTAACGTATGTATAATAGAAATGTTACGGTACAGGTCCCTGAGTAAATGAATTATTGCATCTAAGGTATTGACAAACCGACGAGTACCGGATGACGAGTTAACTCGATTTTCCCCCTTTGCGAATGAAATTGTTTATCGGGTTGAGTTAGAATATAGCTAGAGATTTGGAGATAAGTTTGATAGCCTGGTGAATTGTTTAGTGTTACGTGATCCATATAATAGGAGTGCTGGAATTGAAGATACGAGCGAATACCTCTGAATTTAGATGCATCCAAAATGTAACAGAAATTGCATCGTATTCTCTACGGAATCATTTTTCAGCTAAATATAAAAAACGAGAAATATAATGAGCTTTCAAATCTTGATAAAAATTACTCTCCTTAGAGATAGATAAAATGGCTACATAAAGTTCAATCTTTTTAAGAACGAATTTCTTAAGACTGTAAGATAATTACTTTCTTTTCTTTTATTTACATTATTTCCCGGAAAAAATTCACTGAATCCGTGCACATTCATTTATCGTTGATACGTCTGATAGAATTACAAATGAATATACGTAATTGCAAAATGAAATTGATACTCGCTATCTGATCTTAATGTAATTTCTATAGGACTCCATTTGTTGAAACGAAGCTTCAATTAGCATCTAATTAAATGGACTCCGTTGATCGATGGACTCCTGTTGATCGTTATCCGAGCAAGAACTTCCATTAGGTATAGTATATAACGAAAAATCATATATATCATACACATAAAAATCATTCATAACATAGTACATAACGGAGAAAGATCACTGAACCTCTATCACATAAACTAGTCGTCCCTTGATGGGTCCAAACCAATAAACTTGTACCATATGTGTATTTTAAAAATTCTATTATAAAACGATTTTTAAACGTACGAGTAAATAAAAATTACGAATGCAGTTATTACGTGGCATTTATGTATGTGTGTGTGAGTATATTAAAGTTAACTACGTACTTGTGAAGGAATTTCATATAATCGGAAGAAACGATATTTCTTCGCAATAATATTCATTGTACCTTTTGAAAGATCATCAATCTCGAATCAAAGGAAAGAGGTTAATCGTCGTACTCCTATACGCTGTTTCTCGCGTGTCCTTTCTCCAACCATTTCCAACCCTCAGCTTAAACATCGTTATAAATCACACGTATAATACCTCTTGCATTAGGTACTATAATCGAATGCAGGACTATCTATATATCGTTGCATTCTATGTACTCCATACTCGAAACTTTCAGCAACACTGTACGATTCGTGGTTTATTATTAACCACGTTTATTATTAACGGCACAACAGTGCGCGTTCCCCGTTGAAATACCCGCTGAACTTTCTCTATTCCGCGGTTGCTGATTTACCGCAAAATAAAGAGAATGAGAGAGATAGAGGATATATACAGAGTGTTGCACTTACCATGGCACAATCGCCAAAGGGATGACTTTACGTTAAAAAGTAAATGGAAAATATAGAATGGAATCTTTTTTTACGGTGCTTTATATATTCGAAAGAAAATCCAATCGAAATTTTGTTAAAAATATCAGATAAAATCTCTTAGTTTAAGATCTCGTTTTCTGGAAAATGAAGTTTAGATATAACGGTACTTACATATCGTCAGTCAAAGATTAGATCACGTACGCTCGTAAAATTTTCAAATTTGTCCGGTCGAGTATTTGCCTAGTTGGACATTTTTCTAACCGCAGCTTTGTCTAAATTTAGGAATTTGTCCAGTTGGAAGTTTTTCCAAATTCAAGAAAATAAATTTTTATCTCACGTGTATTTGACAACTTTTTCAAACTTGTTCTCCTCGAAAGCAAAGCGTCGTACAAAAGGGTTGCATTCCATATTTTCTGTACACTACTTCTCCTGACTTAGGATTATCGCCTTCCTAATTAAACCCTTATTATTGAAACACCCTCTATATATAAATAAAGAGATAGCTGTAAATTGTTACTCAAGTTGTAGCGAAGATCGCCGCAACGGGCAAAGGGCAGCAATTTCGAAAGCTAGACGATTATTGACACGCCTGCGGCGATAGATCGTCTGTCTGGCACGCGTTCCTCTTCAGGAACAATCCCCTTCACCTGTGCTCTCCTGCTATAACTGTCTTCGAGTCCTCGTGACTACTCTCCTAAGATTGCTTCACGTAACACGCCTGTCGACGTCGTGTCTTGCATGCTTGCATGTGATATTATCCGGGATCCGCAATATCATAGCAATGACGCGACGCGTGGAGCTATCAATTATTCGCAGGTCCGTATGCGGATTACGCGACTCTTTGATGTCGAGTTCGCAGCTCTGCTTACGTGTTGCGTATGAATCGTGCGGGAAGAATATTTGTTACCGGAGGGTTTCGGTTTGAGTGTGCCACGAGGTGATGAAAGGTTCGTTGCAATTAGTGCCGCGGCTGGAACTGTGAAGGAGTTCGTTTTTGAAATTCTTTTACGTTTTTTCTTCAAAGAGAAGAAAACCTCTCCGTCTGAGCCTTTTTTTGCTCCTTGGAGAGACGTTTGACGAAGATGGTTGTATTAGATCGCATGTGTGGTGTGTATGAAATATCGTTTCCCTTTTCATGATCCAAGTGAAACTCCACCTTTGAATTTGTTTACTTGGAATTTGTTATTTTTACTGAATATACTTTCGATTATTTAATTTAACGAACAGTTCACGTACTGATAAGTGTCTGGTGACTTTCTCAGATTTTTTAAGGAGTCGAAACAGTATAAAATTTCCGGGATATTGGTTACGATGAAGATACTATTTGTAATTGATTATTCATACGTATATCGAATACATTTTATTTATAGAATTATTACGTCAATAATTATTATGTCAATTATCGTGTCAGTAATTATTGCCAAAAGCACGTGCCTCGTCAATCAATTACATAAGTCAATTACATTCTTAATGGCTCTTCGAGAAACTCTTGTTTTATCTTCTTAATATCTTCCCTCGCCAAACATCACACCTTGCTATTCTTATATTCGAGATCGATACTTATCTTTTACCTATAGCTATAGTATTATTTTAAATATTCCTCGGTGAAGATCAATTGGTATTAGAACTATTGTATAAAATTATTAATTAAGTTAGGAAAAGGAAATGAGAAAAAATAAATATTATTTCTTCAAATTCGTCCGCTATAAATTATTATTTTTTTTATTTGTTAGAGAGAAAAGAGGATGCAAGAGAAAATGGTGTTTGTTCGCACGTCCGAGAGATAGACGACGAAATCCGTAGTCGAGACGCGGGAAAGTCGTCGTATTTTCGTTGTGTCAGAGCGTCGGGTCGCGGTGTTGGCCTCGAAAAATCCGTCGTTGGAAATTTATGCCGCTGTGCATCCGCGGCTTACGGGGGTCGTCTGTCGCGGCGAGTGAATGGCAACACGTTTCGCAAACTAAGACGACCTCGCGCGGTCAGAAAAGGTCTGCCATTCCCCTCCGTGCGATACACGTTCCTCTCTGTCAAGCGAAGACGGAAGCCGATCGTTGGAACGTGCGCAAACTATTACCAAACCGTCTCATTTATTCTAAAGTTCTTACTTATTCTATCGCTATACAGTAATTAATCATGAATGATAACTAATTATGGAAGAATTACATTTCTTATCGGCAATTATACCTTTCTCATAAGGGAACAATGTTAAAAAGCTTTTATGGATGTTGTTCAAATTCAATTTTTTGCTTTCGACGCCGATACTTTTTCTTGTAAGCAAGAAAGAATTTCGTCTGATAGAAATAAGCGAAAGAATTTTGAAATTATTCATTATCATTGTCATTATTTAAAATTAATTATTAATTATTAATTAGTTCGTGATACCAATGAAATATAAATTATATTATTTTTGCAAATAGTACAATTGTTCGTAGAAATTACTTTAACGTTTCTATAATTAATTCTATTAATTGCTATTTTTTTGGTATTTTGTTTCGTCTAAAAATATTGTTACAGTCTCACAATATCTCTTGTTATTTTCATTCCTCTGTGTGTTTGCGGATAAATTTATAATAGAATTTTCTATCAGCCCGTCTCGTAAATACGTTTCTTCCCTGATTTGTAATGGGAATAATGCTTGCGAGATGTCACGTTCGGTGATGCTCTCGCAATTCGCTGTCTCGCTTGTTTTTTACTCGGCTAAGGTAAAGGCCATTAGGGTATTAGGATTAGGTCTAGTTAGCTGAATTGGCTACGGTGATCTGGATAATGTAACGACTCTTGTTAAGTGAAGTTTCCTTTCCTACAGTCGCATGGCATTGTTGTTACAGGTGTGCTCTACTATTTCTTGGCTTGTAAAATAGTATTACATACATGCTTTACAGAAAATACCGAATAATCCCGTAATTAAATTCCTTTCAATTAATTAAATTCTATGAACTAGGAAAATTCATATTTTCCGAACCAACTACATATCCATATTTTACAAACTAATTACAACGACAAACCGACTATTGCACCAAACAAGCATGCATATTTTATAGAAATCCATGAGATTCTCTGCAATACATAATCCTAAGTCCTGGTTGTTTATGCAAATTCATACTTTCATAAATACGCTAAATTATTTTGTTTCGTCGCTTAAATATCATAACGACTAGGTAGTTGAATATTTTATATATTTTCGCATATCATGTGCATTCTGTCTACTTTTAATAATAAACTTATACAAATGTGCAAACATCCTACTGTCTGTCTACGTGTTATATCTGTCTACACGAGAGAAGGAAACTGTATAAAAATATTAGTAATTTAAACCTTTACGATCGATCCAGCATTTGTCACTTAATTTCAACAAGTTTTCCACCGATGAGATATTTTCAGACGCCACTCGAAACTTCGATACATTTTTATATATACGCGACCAATTAGCCTGTGAAATTAACGCACGATACAAAAGAATATATCATAATCATTAAAACCGAAAATATACGAGTGAAATAAAATGTCGAGGCCAGGTTCGACTCGGACTGCAAAGGATTAATTACTAAGCCAGTCACACAGAACCTAAAATCGTTTAAAAAAAAAGGAAAAAAAAAAAAAGAAAAACGTTTCGTTCGTCGCGCAAAGAGGCCAGGGAATGGATCGTGAAATCCTATATATAAAGGTACAGATCGGTTATAATATCGTTACGCCATTTGTGATTCGTTGAATTCGTCGTACCTTGAAACGAACGACGTACTGTTCACGTAAATTCCGTCCAACGAACGTATATATATATTTTTTCGGCGAACGTAGCTGGAATAACAAAAGGATCGAAACAGAGCCATTGGAAATTGATTTGTATTTGATCGATCGTCCCCATCCCTCTTTCGCCCACGCGGAGACGATCCTTTTTGCCTTTGGCCGAGGTTCGGATGAAAGCTTCAATTAAATCGAAGCGGTAATTCAAAAAACGGAACGAGAACAATAAGTCACTAATAAGAGCACTAGGAAGCCTGAAAGACGCGAGGTGAAAATGACGGAACCGTATGCGCGGCGAAACGCCTCTTAAGTAGCTCGTTAATAAAATTATAGGAGATCGATACACGAGTGCACTATCGACTGTCCTTTCTTCTTTGAACGAACCTATTTTCTACCCTTGCGTCGACTTTTCTGTGATTCACATTTGTCCAATCGTTCGTTCCAACGTGGACTACAAGTAGACGAAATGGAATTTTCCCTATTTATTCTGTATGATTGGCATTGAAGATTATATTTAAGGAAGAGGAATGGTTGTCATATCAACTTAGAAATTGTCCTTGGAATTCTTTTTACCCTTCGGCTACAAGATTCCCTCGCGCACATTAAATTAATATTATTAGGGAAGTTTTACAAGAATTACTAATATTAATAAATATCTTCGTAGAATAATTACAAGTCTGATAATACATATAAATAATACAAATAAAACTTTATTCTTTTTTCACAAATTATCCGATCATTCTATTTAACAAGGAAATTATGAAGTTGTAAAAGAAACTTTTACAGCTTAGGACTTATAACTTGTCAATTTGCTCCAAGTCGTTGCTTAATTGATCGATCACGTGGATATTCTGGTTAACCCTTTCGAGATGGATTTCTCAGAACATTGAGCGCAGTTGGAAAGGAAACGTTTATAACCTGAGACTTTTAACTTGTCAATTTGCTCGGTATCTATGTTTTGATCGATTAGCTATCTGGGTATTCAGTTAACCTTTCGAGATTAATTCTTTCAAACAGCGACCATAGTAATTCGATTATGCAAGAGAGTTTAGTTCGACAATCCTTGGCAACGATGAAACGAATGCGTTTGCTGACTTGTTCGCGTAACAAGATATCGTCGTGGAATTTCACGGAATCGTCAGGAAGAAAGGAGAAGGAAAGGAGAAGGAAAGGAGAAAAATGGCTATGTGTTTGATTACAGCTGATTTTTAAATATCCAACGCGTTTGTCCAGTTTTTCCTCTGTCCCCGCTCGAAAATACTTCTCTCCATTTGTAATCATTATCGCGACCATAGAAAAATCGTGCCATTAGAGGTCACGTAAACTCAAGGACAGGGCCCTTAGGGTTAATGCTGTTTGTAGGTACGGCCCGTAGAGCGGTTCGTATTTTTCTTTCCTCAATGGCGGCGGCATTTGTCAGCGTCCCTGATAGACCTAGCCAGCGGGCCAAGAAAAAGTCCGCGAACCGCGAATCACATATTTCTACTTTCCATCCGTTCTTGCGCTTTGTACTCGCAGTGAGCTGTTCCTTCGAGATCTACGGGTCCGTGTTGCTCTTCTATTCTTCGCTAATGCGCTCAAAGAAAACGAAAATTAACCCTTTCTTTATGGCACTCGTGTCCGTGAGTATGGTTTCTCTGTATTACAGGGAAGATGGCTCGTCGCGAATATTCATTTTGCGCTAAAAGAGCGTTGAATGAATGTGTGAAATCAGACGCTTAAGTAATTAACAAATATATTAATACCTGGATATCCTGTTTGCATAAAAAACGAGTTGAATAAAAATGTAACGAAGAAATTAACCGGATATACCGATAATTAGGTACATCAATTAACAAGATATGCCAGTAGCTGATTTCTTCGAATTTCGATATATTTTGTTTATTATTTATGTATATCGTACTGAGTTGTTGAGTATAGTTTTTATGTATATGTAGGTATGGGTAAATCCTTGGTCATTAAATCGCGACATGTAAAACATGAAATTGTTGTTCTTTAATTAGTCAACAATAACAATAATGACAAGAAATTGTCAAATATTGTAATTGAAACAAAATATACTAATTATATTTGTCGAGGAAAGTGAATTTCGCGCTCAGCACATTAGCATCACCCAGAAGACCGACCAGGAGGTTTGGCTTAAAATTTTCGATACAATGTAAATTGTATTTAAAAAGATGGAATTCACGCGTTCTGATGTGTGTAGATGAGATATAATTCACCTACGCGAAGTAAACTTGTCGAATTCGATCTACCTAAGGTAAGGAGAACAAACGAGGCTCAAGTGGGCTTTAGTGGGCAGATAGCTAAATGATCTTCGAGTCGTTGAATGACAAATGTGACGAATTGCAGGAAAGATCAACGGAAAATGTAACGAATGTCATTGACAAACGTGATAAAACATTCTGGTTAGCAGCCACAGGTCAGATTGTTCTCCTACAATGCTAAATTAATATACCCGTCACTATCTTAACGTACAAAAAATTGTGCAAAGAAACACAGTGGATTTCAGCGGATAGAGTCATGTAAGCCACTTTATGTCGTAATTCCACACATTCTACACGCGAGTCCTGGTGCAGTGCCAGGAAGAAGAGACGCTCGCAAGAAGGAAACAAAGAACAAAACTCCCTGACAGAGAAGTTTCTTCCGTAAGCTAGCAAGAGTTTCTATAGCTAAATCAACATACCAGCCGGTAGCTTAATATACAAAAAGTTGCTCAAAGAAGCACAGTGTACGCTACATTTCACTCGAAAGATTCACGTAAGCCACCTCATTTCGTAATTCCACGCGTTCTACACACGAGTCCTGGCGCAGTGCCAACGATTGCCTCGCAAAGAAGAGATCAAGCAGGGAAACTTCGCCGCACAGATGTTCCTCTTAAAAGTTAGCAACTTTCCTATACGAGGAATCGTTCGTCGCGTCCAGGCATCCCTTGATTCTCTCGGATTATTATAATCTCCGTTGAAACGACGGCGGAGGCTTCGGGGAATGAAGGGTCTGTGTTAGAGCCGGTGCATGGCCTTCCATCTAATGGAAGATAACGCAAATCCCATCGCAATTTCGACGAGAATCCAACAATGAACCGAAGCGCCCTGAGGACCTGACGACGACCATCGTCCCTAACCGAGGATGTGGCTGAGTTGTACAACACTGTACACCAGCTAGTTGATATAGAGACTACAGGATAGATGGCGGACAGCTTGGCTATAGCTGAAAAGCGAGATGGGTAAGCAATGGCCGACTTAAGCTCATCTACGTTTACAGGATCGAGGCGAGTGGCGGTCAGCTCGTTAACAGGCTACGTCGCTTTCGCTACAACTTTTCACTGGTGTACACCATGTAAATTTTATGTACCTAGTTGGCGAAAGGTTGACGAGCTTTGCCTTAGTTTGTAGAGGCTGTTGCTGGAGGCTTGGTCAATCAACGGACGACGGAGTTGGGCTAATGAAAGGAATATTTTTGAGCTAATCAACGTGTTCTTGATCCTGCTGTAGTTTTTAGTAGATTAATTTTTCCAAATTCGTGTTTTACAGGCTTCATGAATAATACGTACGCATTAATCTTTGTTCCTGGATATTTGAACAGTTGGCGGTCTTTCGCGAAATTAAACGTCGATGGTAGGCGTATTAAGGTGTGTATTAACGAAAGGAATATTTTCAGCTTTAGAAAGTCAAGGTTTAGATGTTTGACGGTAATTTGTATATACAGATCTGTTGATAAAAATTAGGAAACTTGATTTATGTTCTTATATAAAGTCAGACAATGATGACAGGGCTGTTAAGAGGCAATGAAAGGAATAATTAAATTCACGTGAACGTATTGCTGTATCTGTATCTCGTTCTTCTAGGAAGAGAATAGAATTTTAGCTTTACAACCTGAAGTTTGTCGAGGTGGAACGTCGCGGGAGAAAACGTGCTTTTAAAAACGCGCCCGAAACCCAAAGAATCGCAAATATGTCAGAATAGAATCCGTTCAATTTGCAATCGATACTCACCTCGGACATGGATTCGTTGATCAGAGATCAGCAGAGTTTTTCCAGAGTTCCGTGAATACGGTTTGGTTCAGCTCGTTAACCAAGTTTGCTTCCTGGAATTCTCGGCTAAAACTGAAGGAATTTCATCCGGGATTTCCAGTCGTTCTTGCTCGAAGGATTTTAAGCTAGTCCAGTTCCTACCCTTCCCTCTTGCCAACGAAAGAATTTTTTAGGAAATTCGTGGCCCGACGTGACGGTGAGTCTGTTGGGATTAATTTCGGCTCTTCGGGATTTTATCGTACCGAGCCAGAGTTTCCACTGGATACGAAAGCTTGGCTCAGTCAGATTGAAAACTCGGCTGGAAAGGAGTTTAGAACTTGAAAACACCGACGATGAGATCTCATTAAAATTTCACCTATCTTACATTAAATATTCACGACCATCTTGAAAATTATCTTTTGATTTTTGTGCGCGAACAAAACGTTGAAAATTTAAGTAGAATGAATCAAGCATAGAATCTATCTGCTCCTATGTTCGACTACACTCGACATACTCTTTCGTCCTATTCCCTTCAGACGTACTATTCTTAAGTCTGTTTTTTTTTTAGCTATTAACTAATGAAATTATAAAACTTTGTTTATCGTATCTACTTTTGATAATACGCCCTGTGGAATTACTTTTAGTGCGTTATATCTTCCCCGCAGGAACATCGGACAGAATGAATCGTTGAATTTAAACAAGATTGTTAATAATTTTTATTTTATATACGACTTATTTATGAAAAGAAGTTTGACGATTTATAAATCTGTGAAATCTCACCTCGATATTTATCCGAGTGAAGCTGCGTTTAATTCAGCGCGAGAAGATAACGAGGTTGGAAAATTGCACTCTATTTTTTTTCAACTTTTTACATGAAAAGGATCGCTTATTAAATTACCAATTGCTTCCAACAAAAAAGCTCTCGTAATTAAACAGCTCTGCCATCATCATGAACTGGCGATTACCTGGAATTTTACTCGTTTAAAATCTCTCCGATACCAAAAACAGGAAAAAAGAACTACTTATCCTCATTTACAGCGTTCTTGAACAGATTAAAAAGATCATTCGCGCTCCCGAACCTAATAACGAGATATTAAAAATCCACAATGTGCAACGAAGGCAAATCCCGCCCCCTTTTTTTTTAAAGAAAAGAGAAAAAAGAAAAGATGAAAAAGAAAGACACCGAGGAAAAACCAATTAGGGGGGGAAAAGGGAGAGGGGAGAAAATAGGAGAAATAAAAAGGAAAGGTAAGCGAGTATGCTCGTCCATTACAGCGTCATTATTGCGACGGATTAATTAAAATCCGTGGAAATCCTCTTGAGGCTGATACGTCTGCCTTTCGCGGAATCTTCGTCTAATGAACTAACCATTATCGAGCGAGCAAGACGCGATTTTACCTGACCATTATCGTCCCACTGTTCCCAGCTATTTGCTATCTCGCACATGATTATTCATCGTTCCATGGATACCGCCATGCCACCCTCACCTTTGTCCACTTTGATTTATCTTTTATCGATTTTGCCGTTGGCTACAGAAGGATAATTTATCGCCAGCCCTTTCGCCACACATGTTCATACAGTGGCTTGCGGAAGTATAATATTTGAACAGTCGACATACAAAACTTTTATGTCTATATTATATATGCATATTGTGTGCATATAATTTTGGAATTTTATTAACACTGTAACGAGATCGCGAACTGATGATGATGATTTTCAGAGATATGTGAATTTACCTTTCTCTTTTCGTTGTCGGAGTTACATAAATCGTGAGTCGACGGTTGCATTTTGCGAAAGGGATGAAAGTTTCGTAATTTGTTTCCCTCATCAGTTTGGTGGAAGACTCGCTTGCATCAAAAGCTCAACAACGAGAGTAAAAGTTACCAACATCGTGGCTTCGTTTATCGAACTTTCTTGCTTTTATTTTAAGGCTTTAGTCGACGTCCGAGCCTCGCGACGAAGTTCTTCATTTTATATCGACCAATCGTTCGCCGCGTTAACCAACAATTGAGATTACCGCAACTAAAAACCATTTCTACTAAAGCTGTGTTGTCTTTCGGTAAACGGCCATCAGAAACCGAAGAATTAACGCGTTAGGGGATTTTCCGGCGCTGTAATCCGTAGGATAAAACATGATTTATCAGCATCAGAGAAACGTCGTTGGTTCGACCCGTAAAAAACGTAACGACCACAATTATTGCAAAAATTCGAGCAAGCCGAACGACCGTGCTACGAAAAATCATTCCACCAGCCAATTAATTTTGAATTGTTACACGGCAAGGAAGCTGCGATTCTATGAAAATGTAATCTGCACGCTGCTGCTCTGTTTCATTTTTACTTTATCCTTCGTCTCGTCCCTTTAGACCTTTTTCTTTCCTTTTTTTCTGTTTCACAGCGACTAAGACAGTGAAAAAGCGAAGCGACGGTGTTTTAAACGAAGATTATCCCTCGTCTTGCTTTCGCGTTTATTGCTCGATGCGGCGCATTTCTCAAAAAAAAAAAAAAAAAGGAAAGATGATCGTCTTGAAAGCAAGTATTTGTCTTTCCAATTAAAATATGAAGGTTAATTGTTTCTTCTCTTATTTCTCGATGACAATAGAATCCCTATTTCCTACGATTCTGCGTTCCACGTTACAAGATTCGAAAGTTTATAAGCTTTTGATGTATCAAATATATCAACATGGTGCATCGTCAAAGATTTCGAAATTGTAGAATTTCCAGAATTCTTGTAATACGCGTAAGCTTCATAAATGCATTATCATTGAAAAACGTAACAAGAGATTTATCGAAAGAACAAATGTTAAAATAAATCTTTTTTTCGATAGGAATAACGATCAGCAGTGGTAAAAAAATTTGACAATTTTCTCCTCGCACGAATACTTTAATATTGTAAATGTAAAACAGAAGTAAATCTGATGTTTTCTTCCTATATTTCGTGTTTTACATTTTTAATAACTGCAAAAGCACGTTTATTACTTTTTTTACACTGTCTGAACAGTTTTAATACCAACGTATAACTGTTGGGAAATAAGAATTTTACGAAAATTACTACTATTCTGGGGAAAGTTAAGCCATTAAACGGAACGTTGCGTTAATATGATGTTTCATTTGCAGTCCATTTTTTAGTTAATTTCTATTACTACGTCCCAACAGAGAATTCGAAAGATTTGCTTAATTTCGGTTACTAATTTCTTTTTCTACTACAATCTAATTTTTACTATTTAAGGTCCGTTACTTTTTATAAATCGTATAATCGTAACAAAAGATTTAAATTACTTTCATATGCCAAGAATACTTTCATATGCAATATAAGAAACTTTCATATGCAATTTCATTATCAAATGTTGAACTAAAATCCTGAAAATTCTAAAATCTCCGACGACATATTTCTCGAAAATGTTTGAAGTTTCAAAAGTAGAAAAAAATTCCTAATCTTGCAACGTGAAATAGTGGATCGTAGTAGATTCTGGAATTCCCTAGAATATTCCGTTCAACGTTACGAAATTTCAATCCATAATTTCATTATCAAACGTTGAACTAAAATCCAGAAAATTCCGCAATGTTCTAAAATCTTCGACAAAACATTTGTCGGAAATGTTTGAAGTTTCAAAAGTAGAAAAAAATTCCTAATCTTGCAACGTGGAATAGCGGATCGTAGTAGATTCTGGAATTCCCTAGAATATTCTGTTCAACGTTACGAAATTTCAATCCAGGATTAAGTTCTCAGCTGTCGAATATTTCCCGCTTCATACTGATAATTTCCGTGGTGAAACGATGCTGTAATGCGATGGAAAACGGATTTTTCTTCCCTGCCCTCCTCCCTACGGTTGGATCTTGTTAACGTCGTGATCGACGGCCCATGAAAACTTGTTCATCCCCCGGGTGTCGAGGCGTTAAGTAGCAACCCGTAAAATTTAATGATCGCGCCTGCCTGGTCGGTGCGCGATTTCCATTTACTATGCACGATCGCGATACACACTCAATAAATAATAAGTTTGATGGTGTAACGGCCGTGCTGTAACCGTGTTTCTCAAATATTCATCCGCATCGATGATTACAAAACGAATCGAATGATTCTCCGTTTGGTAATGTTCGTATATAAAACGATTAAAAAATCGAAATAACGATGGATGGAAATATATTGCGCGTTCGAGAGAAAATCGGGGCAAGTGGAAAATGTTACTTTCTTTATGAATTTCGTATTTTTACACGTAGCGTTGTATATCCTTCGAACTACTCGTTTTTCTTTTCCGAGAAATGTAGTCGTTAGTTGTTTGTGCAGGTGTTCTGAATAATTTAATGATTACTGTTTTCCTGAACTACGATTAACATCGTAATCGATATTCCAAGAAAAATTACCGATCATGCGACAGTCGACGAGGAAAAAAAGATAATAACATGATTAGCGGATGTGATTAAATTTAGCGACGTCGAGGTGACTTTAAATTAATACAATTATATTCGCGAATGTTCTAGGAATATTCTGTGTTTGTTGTTTAACATGCGAATTGTAAATTAGAGATCAATAGAGGTTCAGCGACGAATATCTTTCCAAAGAAACTGAATCAACCGATTCCTTGTCGCAATCACGTTTGAATTTAATCATTATTTAATTATTAATCCATATTTACTTATGGAATAATTATTTGGAGATTTTAAGTATAACTGAGAAGTAGGAATATTGAGCTTAAGTGAATGGTTAAATAATTGCGAGAATATCGGAGTTCAAAGTTCGAAGAATCGTATTGTATTGGACGAGAATCATTCTAGAGTTTAATTATCGCTATTTTATTTCGCTATTTCGTTACATATCTTTTAACAATTCAGGAAATCCGTCCAAATATGTCTATTTGTTTTCTTTTTTTTTTCATAAATTGGTTGCGTATCTCATTTTAAGGTCAGAAAAGTAGATAAAAAGACGATCAAATAAAAATGAGAGGAACCAGATGTAAATGCATAGTAGTACAAGGAATTTCGTAGGCAGCTGTGAAAAATTCCTTTTTTCCTCATTATCCGCAGTGGCTGTCACGTGATAGACAATTTTCGAACCTGTAGTCGAAATGTAAAAACGTGTTTCCCGCATAAAGTTCCACGATGAAAAGGTAATAGCTGGGAGCGATGAGAGAATTTTGTTTGCGGAATTCGAGCCGCGGTTGCGGTTGATTAAATTTCAAAGGGAACTTTTTTCCCACCCTCTTCAGCCTCTCGCGGCTGTGCGCGTTAAATGAAATTCCTGCTCGTTAAGGTCAAATAATTGCGACGAACGACGGAATCATTGCGTTGTTTCCTCGAAACATGAAAATTCATTCTCCGACGGAAACCTGGACAGAGTTTGCATCTAGTTCCTTTGCCCAGAGGAGATATTCCTTTTCCCTACTCTTCTTCTTTTTCTTCTTCTTCTTTTTATTCTGTTGGATATCTCGATCTGCTTAAGGAAGAAGAAAACAATTCATCGAGAACCTCGGGAACGTAACTGCATTTCAAATTGTTAGACTTGCAATTTGCCAGCTAGTTGCTTCATTCTTCGATTATGGGAGCGACCTTCTCAACGATATTGTCTTCGGTTTTGTCTTTTGTTCCACCTGAATTCGAATTATTTCTTGCCTGGACAGATTGACGATACGTTAATTGGGAAAAATTGCATCGATACAGAAGACATTTATTCTTATTTAAGTAATTCGGAATGTTAATTATTTTCACGAAGAGAGAGCACAGACTTTACAACGTTATTCTCGTCTCTAATTGCTTCTCATATTTTTAAACGCGACTGACGGTTGTAATAAAACACGAAATTACTTCAAAATTATTGTAGTTGTAAACAGGAAGAAGGAGAGCAGCGAAACTCACTTTAATATCATTTTACTCCTCCGTAGGTAAACATATTTTTCCACACTGCGCGTAGACAAGCTGCGTTGTTCGTGTCAAAGTCTAATTTCTTTACTGGTCTGGGCTTCTAAAAAAACCCGAAAGAAATTCTGAAATACATCCGCGACTACAATTGAATATACTTGTGAATATACTTTTAGAAGAATTAACTTAATCTTTAGATTTTCCCCCGATATATTTATATAAATTTTAATACGTAATTACTCGAATCGACCTATTCTCCACTAAAAGATTAATACCACACGATCTTAACGTCATACTGTCCTTATAATAACATACGCTCGGTACACACCTTATAGTAATGCACATACTTTAATATTACACCACCTTGCTTCTATTATTTCAACGTCACCTACATTCCCCTTTAAATCCACCTCATCTTCATCCCTCTAGCTACGCTCCCAATTTTCCACAGACTGTCGACTCATCCTTTTCCAAACATACTCCCCCAAAGCCTACACCATTTCATCCCTGCACTCCGGTCGTGTTCGTTAACGTTCCCGTAGGAGTATAATTTTTCTCGCGATCCACCTTTCCGTGATCGTGGCTCGATGTAAATCGACCACCTTCCTTACGCTGCCGAATGTACAGCCGAGGCCAGGGCTAATTGAATGCTCGTTGCTGCATCTGATTACCGTGGCCCGAGTGTGTATACCGTCGTCGAGAACGAAGAGGACGCGCGTATATATGTCACCGGAGCGACATGCATGCACGTCGTCGAATGGCCCGCAGCGAGATCCGTTTAGCCGTTCATTGTCCCGCACGAGAACGCTCGCGGAAATGAACCTCCCAACCTGATTGGAATGTAACGCAAATTTCTTGCGCCGATCGATGCACAGAGTGCATCGAAGAATTCGGTCGAGTTGATATACAGGGTGCGCCTGAAAGTTGCAGTGACGGCGGAAAAGAAAGTTTAACACTTCGACTGTTACATTGGTCATATAAGACAGGCCACAGTTTCTTCCGTGACGCTACTACGGTGGTCATTGGCGACCGGAGAGCTTGAACTTCTTACAAAATTGACAGTTAGGGCATTTTCAATATAACCGATAAATAGCAGATACTTTGAAATAAAAAGTGCCCCATTGAATAATTAAACATTTTTATGATATTAGAAAATCAATAAATAACAAATCAGAACAAATTTTGTATCTAACAGTGCACTGTGAAAACACTGTGGCGTCCTGAGCGGAACATGTAATTTCGGCGTGGCAGTCAAAGTGTGAAAGAATAAAATTGGGGAAGAAGTTGTAATTTTATCGAAATCGAATTATAGCTGACAGGAAAAATGAACTGTACGTGTGATATAACATGTTTCGTAATAGACGACGAATCGGTACGGGCAAAATGTTCGACGGAAATGTCACTCACGCTCGTATACGGTGGTTTTTAATTAATTTTTAATTCCAAATACTTTTTCTATTTTTCTTATTGAGACGAGGAGGATAGAATTGTTAAAACACGGTGTAGTTTACGACGATACAACATCATTCGAAACATCTTGCTTTAGTATTTCAAAGAATCAAGATTTCCATCAGACTGATATCCTTCCGATCGTTTCCACTGTACGCACTCTAACAAGAAGGAATGTATTCAGGTAAACGTATGTGTCACCCTTTGAAATAGTACGCTGTCAGCAAGAATTCCTCCTTCCATCGTGAATACAGTAAAAATGCACACAAAGTCGGTCCCAATGCACGTTTCCTTAACAGTGTATTTCACACTGTCATACCTTTACAAGAAGGTTCTCATAAAGATTTCGGCAAATGAAATTAATCCAATTCTTTTTGTCGCTATAGCTTTATTTTTAATTGTGTATTTTAATCACGTAGAATTTTTTCTATAAAGATTCTAACGTGTAAAATATTACTAAAATATCTGCGCGAACTAGATCAATCTGTCTATCCGAATGATTTTCACTGTCTTTATCCTGTGATGTTTCTTTTTTTTCTTCTCTTTTCTCTTTTCTTTTTTCTATGTGTCGCTATAATTTCATTCTCGCCGTAATTTGTTATACATATACAGGATGACCCATTTGAAGCGATACGTGCAATCTCTGAAACTTGCGAGCACTGCCTGTTCTGGTATCGTTGTAAATATCCTCACCGAGCACGAATTTCACACCTTCGAATCGCCACATTATTCGGCTGCCGGCGGTCTGGAAATTTCTCGCGGCACAACCGTACAGCGGCTTTATAATTCCCTCGACATTCTCGCAAAACCCAAATTATATCAGCAATTTCGTTGAGCGTATAATGAATCATCGTAAATTGAATTGATATCGAAACGAAGAACGCGTACTGCAGGCCAACAATATTATTGACCGCTTCGAAGCGAATAAAGCGAAATCTAGAGAACGTTTAACGAAAATAGAATTTGCAGGGTATTTGATAAATATCCTTGAACGCCAACGTATTGTAAGTCGACGAATTCATCGCGAAACAGACTACGCGTCTCTCTGGATAAAAACATACAGCTTCGTTTAGAAAAGCAACGGTCAGCTTGAAATCTGAGAGGGACGATCACCTACGTGAGATTTGTGATCGTCGCAAGATGTCACACTTGGAAATGAAGTAAGTTTTATTTTTTTTTTTACTATTTTTTCACATAACGAATTGCATAGGAGATAATTGCGCGTGTCGCTTCAAATGGTCCACTCTGTATATTACAGTATTAAACGAAACAGACTTTGTTTTCAAGATCAAGATCTTTTCAAAAAATGTTACAAGTGGGTGCCGCGTTAATGGACGCGGTTAACGCTAATGTAATTTTAAATAGAACTTACAATTCCTCATAAAACAATAAAGAATAACGTCTGGTTGCGAAAGAACGAGAAAACTTGGCCGAAATGTTGCAAGTACGAAAATATAGCATTCCCATAAAACTGGAAAACTCGTTAACAGAAATGTATTCATTGCATCGGATCGGAATAGAGAAATGAGCGGGCGAGTTCACGTGAATCGCGAAATATCAACATTGAATAACGGTATCGGTGATTATTAATACGATAGCATTTACGGGGCCAGCCACCCTCGATTCGTTGAAATATTCATCGTCGCATACATTACGGAACATTACGACGGAAACCCCCGTTCGCTAAATAATTCATTATCTTATAATATTCGTACCGAGCATGTAGGTACATACAGTCAGCCGTAAAAGTCTACGTACATCCCTCAGATAAGAGATATTATAATAAAAACGTCAGCTTTGTGAACTTTGTCGATACGTCAAGACACGTATTATTTAAATCTAACACAATTTATTCAGTTTCGCATTTATTAAGAAAAAGGAAATGAAACAATATAAAATAGGTTTGATATTATATTAATAGCTTGTACATCTTCCTCAACGTAAGTATCAATTACGTTCTACTATCTTGTTGGCGTTGAAAAAATTGCAAATTTTTGTAATTTCTGATGTACGATAATTCTATCCCAAGATGTTTGTCAGTTAAATGCTTCAATTTTTCTAGTTCAAAAATATTGATAATAATTGCATTGATATGCAAGTATAAATAATTTTGTGATAAAGTGCGTTTTTTTGTTTCTTTGACAAATCAGACACATAAAATACAATAGGCGTAGACTTTCGCGGCTGACTGTATATCGCATTAACCGTCGCGTTTACAGGCCAATGTTTATTCAAACCTCGTCTCGAATAGCGGCGCGGATCCGCGTTCCCGCTTTCACGGGGAAGAAACAATCCGCCATTCTCTTTTGTGCGACGAACGCGCGCGTATTTCCGCGATATGGATCGATCAGAGCGCATCAATCCCATTGCGCGGCTTCGATAAATTCCACAGATATAGAACGCTTCAAAATTACAACGATGTTTAAAATCGCACAGCTTATGGATGATAAAAATCAGAGATGATAAGGAATACTAAGAGGAATATATTATGAGTTGGCAACTAAGTGATTGCGGATTTTGTCAATACCACCTAGTGACAAAATCCGCAATCGCTTAGTTGCCAACCCAATAATATCACAATAATTCTTTCGATGTCACTAGACATCTTAGAATTATAGCTCACTCGTACACGCAAGTTAAAAGATTTTGAAGGAAAAATTCTAGATATATTAGGTTGTCCGGAAAATTTCTTTCGTTTCATAAGATGATAATAGATGAACAAGAATTTCTGTTTTATATTATTTCATTGAATTAGGTAAAATCCATTTCGTTATATTTCTACTATTATGTTCGTGCATAATTCAATAAACTAATATAAAACAAAAAAGCATTGTGCGTCTATTATTTCCTTATAAAACGAAAGAAACATTTCAGACAACCTATATTGCAGCTATATTTCGCTGTACATTAAAAATGTGATGCTTCAAAATGTTCAAGTTTATAACAGCTGGCATGGATCAACCTATCTTGGATCGATATTTTATGATGGTTCTTTCTCATTAGGTTTCAAACTAAAAGATTGTAAAGATAAATACGGAACGAAGAAAGAAAAAAATCATATATGGCGCAATCTCGACAACAAGATTAACTCGAAATTCTTTATAAAAATTTCACGGAAATCATTGGCGTATAACAAGTTACCAGAGTTTAAAACCTTTTATTATCGAAACACGAACATTTTCTACTTAAGCGGCTAGTATTTTTGTAACATCCTGTAGTTCTAGAATATTTTCCTTTTTGTCGACCGCGTCAAGGTGGATAAATGGAAGGTGGTGACGAGGAACGATCGGAGACGCAGCGTTTCCGTATTATTTACAGTGAAGGAGGGTTCGTTGCACCGCGCTTGAATCACGTATCCGTCGCGCCTGTGTTCGATGCATGATATTTACCGTGATCCGATGAGATTGTCTCCGGCAATATAACTCTCGTTAAAGATTCACCACGTCTCGCCGAAATTGCTATCTTTAATCGGTTTTGAAACGTTCTCGCGGTGCAACGATATCGATCGATCCAGAGACGAACGCTCAGCGTCCACGAACAATATGAAATTAATGTCCGCGAAAATAATGCAGCAGTTGCTTGCTGTCTCCTCTCGTTCCCTCGATTTATGCGATTCCTCCCTGCATTCTTTATTTCGTGTCGTAGAATGAACAATGACATTTTTATTATTGTATGCGGTGGATTTATTCACTTTGAATGAATGTTGAATCACGAAGGAATTCATTTGTAACTGCTTTACTTTTTCATTACACGTATTTCCTCAATCATAGTCTGAATTATACGTACGATAAAGATTTATTAAAAATCAAAGTTGAATAACCCTTTGTATACTTTATATCGTATATACGATTTCAGAAATATACATATGTTATAAATAAAAGATAACGATTGACGTATAATAAAGCGAAAATAAATGATAAAACGTAATTACGAGTTTTTAAACGAATTTCCGAGGTCCATTAATTTTCTACGAGCTAGGTCAAACTTTTTCTATTTAAAATTCAAGCAAACGAAAGCAAACGGATAAATATATGTCGCAGATGAAAGAACACCAGAGCCATTGGAATTTTGGATAATCCCGCAACATTGTAACCTAGAATCCACTATAGCTGTAATTGAACAATTGTAGTTATTCAACCCGATTGTAATTGTCCGAGAGTCGTGATAATGAGCTTGGGCTCGAGGCGACAGTCACTCGCCGAACGTAGTCGCGTTCACGGGATGAACGCTTTGTCTAACAAAGGCATGGAATAATTCTATAGCTCTCCTTAAAAAGGAAATAGTTGTAACACTGGACGGTCTCTGCCCCGTGGCTCGCCACATGCAGACCCTATTCTTCGAGTAAGATGATTGCCAGATGTCGATGCGTCTCCGCAGTACATGTTCGGCTAGCTCGAGGGCCCGTTATAAATCTTAAGATTTAGTCAACTAAAGTCCTTCAAACAGACA
>NT_177571.1:157751-158049 GCF_000188095.3 Bombus impatiens
GCCCAGCCGCGTGGTGCGCGGCTGTTAGTAGGGCCATGAAGAACAACCCCCTACGAGATGACGCGCTATACTCTGCCTTAAGTGACTCTCTACAGGGTTCTGCAGCACATTGGCTGGCACGAATGACGGGAGACGGAGAGGTTACTTGGTCTACCATTAAGGAACGATTCCTTATACATTTCGATGGCCGAGAGACGACGTCCTCATCGTTAATCAAGGTATCCAGGGAACCGCGGGGAATGGGCGAATCCACGGAGGCGTTTGCCGGCCGTGTCCGTTCCCTCCTGCAGCCGCGGTG
>NT_177572.1:0-413 GCF_000188095.3 Bombus impatiens
TTTCCGAACTCTTACAGCTCAATAAATCGGAAAACTACTATATAATAGCAGGCGTCTTAACGCAAAACATACGAGCTGGAAAAACGAAACAAACAACACGAGAGACAACTTCATTAAAAACTGGCTAGACAATAAAAGCATTCACTACAAAACAACCTTATACAGCTCCGAGCTACCCTCTTACCCAAAAGGAGGCTCATACCTGGACATATGCCTAGCAGATGCGCGACTAAAATTTCAAAACCTACGTCCAAATAACACTCTCAAAACCTTAGCCTATGACAGTGACCATAACGCCCTAATATTTCACGTAACAAGAATACATCAGACCTCCTAACACTCGAAACACAGACCGAGATACCCAGCTACAATTACAAAAAGACAGACTGGAAAAAGTTCCAAAACATACTCGA
>NT_177573.1:0-18474 GCF_000188095.3 Bombus impatiens
GATGAGCCACATTTATGTTTAAAGTGTTTTAACACAGTGCACCGTTAAATGCAAGATTTCTTCTCATTTTTTTATTAATGTTCTAATAAAAATGTTTGATTGTTCAATGGGACACTTTTAATTTCGAAGTATCTTCTATTTATCGGTTATATTCGAAATGCCCAAACTGTCAATTTTCATTCAATTTTTACAATTGTAAGAAGTTGAAGAGCTCCGGTCACCAATGGCCAGTCAAAGTGTTAATCGTATAGTTGAGCAACGAATAAAAGGAGGAACTGATCGTCTCAGCTTCCGGGAGACTGGGATGTGATGTTACCAGCTAATACCGGAAGAATATCTAACGTTTCAGGATGGTCCAGTCGAAACGTTAATCAAAATTTGATTTAGAATTTGAATTTTTCATTTTTATTGTTATATAGAAAAATTGAAGTTGTAGAATGGCGAATATTTCGATCGAACAATTTGCAGCGCTATTTTCTATGTAAACTCTCAATTTCGTTGAAAAATTTCGATTATTATCGTGGATATCTTATCAGAGAAAACCTTTACGCAGGTGCGTCGTTTAATTGAAAAATAAAATATCCACGACTTGCTGTTCCAACAACGTAAAACACCCCATGTAGCCGCTAACAAGTAGCAGACAAGCAATTACACAACGTCCTCAACGCAGAGTCCGATTAACTGTCCGAAACGTATCTTCGAAACTTTCACCGCTTATGAATATTTCTCAATGCGAGATTACGAGATCGAATGACGTTTTGCTCGTTAGTTTCTGGTTTCGTTCGCTCGACGTCTATTTCGACCGTGAAACGCCGGAACCTTGCCCGTGTTTTACACTTACGATCGAAGGGCGCGGAGCTGGCGAGGGTTGCGTGACGACCACACCACGCGATCGACCGCGTCTCACCGGTACAGCAAGTAAAGCGCCGTTTCACCGGTTCCGATCCTGTTCGCCGAACTGCTTTCGCTTTCACCGAAAAATGCGTGGTCAGGTTCCACGAGCCGCTTTTGACCCTTTTCAACAGACTCGCTCACGTAATCCATTCGACTCATGCGGCTCACGCGTATTGGCCACGAAACGGCTACAGCCTCGATGGATCGATGAGTCGAGAGATCGTCATCTTACGATGGACGTGTTAAAATTTGACGAATGTCTGTTCGTAGTCGTACCAGTGTCTCGGTATTAGTAACAAGTGGATTTTTTATGCATTTGTCAGATAAACATTGTAGGTGACTAAAGATAGATAACACGAGTTAAACGTGAAATGAAAAATTCATAATGCATTTTAGTATTTGTTTACAATGCGGCATCGTTCGATTATAACTTTATTCAGTCACAACTGATAGTATAACTTTTGAATTAATTTTAACACCACTAAATTGGTGTATTTTATCGTATACTGTAGTTTATAAAATCAGAACAGTAATTAATTTGGAATAATTCCAGGTAAACGATAATTGATAATAACAACAACAAAAAAGAAAACGCGTTGCAGAAGTCAAAAAGGCAGATCCTTCGTTCGGTCACACAGCGATGTTCTTAACAGGAAGATCTGCCTATTCGGTTGGCTAAGTGTTAAGGATGCATTTGCAATGGCGGACAAAAGAAAGTTAAAAGTAATTTTACAAAACGGATTTTGTACCCTGGAGTTAGTGAAGTTATTTGAATAGATTGATATTTTTATCCAGAGCCGGCGCGGTATACGAAAATTACCCAATTAAAAAACACCGATTCTGATTAACTTTTAACAGAATGACGATACTATTAACAGATGCAAGACATTTTTTTTAGTAGCGATGATCCAGTTTAAAGGAGTGACAAAGATAACGAAAGTTCAGTGTAACTCCACGAAGTTCTCATATCCTGGAAACTACTTTAGATAAAAAAATCCGGGCGCATTCAAAGAAATGTATTTTTCAGAGAAATTAAACTACATCCATAGTTTTTTGCAAAAGTCATACATGATTACAGATTTTCTACTTTCATTAAATTTTTTCACACTTCAAAGCGAACTATGGATGCGAAAAAATATTACTTGGATTTGCTTAGAAAACTGCTTATAAAAAATATATAATATGTAACAGCATTTGTAAATAAATAGTCCCCCGTTGTAAAATTTAAGTGTCGAATTTGAATGTACATTTGGGCCTCGCAAAAGGTCACGCTGGTCCTGTTTTTATCGACTGCTTTCCTAATGTTAACACTTTGATTGCACAAAATGCAATAAAGCATTTAATGGCAAAATAATAAAAAATTCCTAGATCGTTGTCTCGATGGAAAAATTAAAAAAAAAATTTTATTCTATAAAATATATTCTATAAAAATATTCTAAAAAAATATTCTATAAAATTTTATTCTAAAAATTTATTCTATATTTTCGACTCCTTTTTTCGCGTAGAATCACCCCCTTTCCGCTTGTACCGCCAATTACCAACCACCCTGTATAATAGTAAGATATGTGCACACTTCTAACTTCAATTATATGATTATAAAGCAGCATTTACAATTATTTTCTAAGATGTGTTTATAATAATATTCGTAAATTACCCCTCAAAGATATGAATGCAAACACGGTGCACCGTTAGATGCAAAATTTGCTCTCATTTTTCTTTATTGATGTTCTAATAAAAGTGTTTAATTGTCCAATGGGTCACTTTTGATTTCAGAGTATCTTCTATAAAATGCCCTAACTGTCAATTTTCATGCAATTTTTACAATTGCAAGAAGTTGATGCGCTCCGGTCACCGATGACCCAAAACTGGGATCACATGATCCGATAAATCGAATCCGAAAGAAGGAGCGTATCTGCATCGATCGAGTTCCACGTTCGCCTCTATAAGAAATAGTCGACACTTGATAAAATCCATAGAAACCCCTTTACCCGTCTGGCAACCCCTTTAAACCCCTGGCACGTGAATGGAGACGACGTATTTCGATCGTTCAAAGATCTCGATCGGACAGATGCGTTTAAGGAATTCGTAACGCGAAAGTAAAACACGCTGGGACACGAGAGACACATTCCTCGCGCATGATTGAGATTTTCTCTCTGAAAAGAAATTTCCCGGCTGTCTGTATTTTCCACGCGTCCGCGCAAACAACAATTCAGAAATGGACAGGAAGACAGCCAACTCGGCGTTATAATGCACGACATTATGAACTCGGAAATATTCGATGTTTGTATTCACCTTATCCGTGAAACTGCATCGCATGAAATAATAGCTACAGACATTTGCATAAATACAAACGAATAAGTTTGTAAAACAGTTTCACTGCACGCAGGAAACCACGTGTCACGTCATCGCGTAGTCAGCTTTTAAAAAAAGTTTGCGGATGAAACGTTTCACAACGTGGACAGAATCCGAGAAAAAGTGCGATCGTGGTTCTCACAACTCTCTTACGGAATGTCGTTTTTATCGTTTCTATTATGTCGCAATAAATACACGCATTCGTCTCGACAACTGATCGGTCGATTAAACGTCCAGCTTCCTGTTCATCGCCTCGCTCCTGCCTCGTTTGCTTCCTGCTAACCTGTTTGTCACCGTGTCGATTCGTAGTCGAAAGTCGATCAGACGACTATTACGACGTAGATCGCCTAATCGGAGCCAATGGATAACCGGTATCAAGTCCAGTGTCTGGATTTACATAACCACGGGAGAAGCTTACGAAACAGTTAGGCGTAGGGCTCGTTAAAGCGAGCTCGGCAGAAAACTCGAGAGAATCGATGGAGAACCGCGACGTTGGACTATTAAAAAAAAAAATGACTCGGAGATCACGTCAGCATGGGTCGGAGTATCTGGGTTAGAAATGAACGGAGCCTGTCCTCTGGCTGATTGCTGGCGATCGATTGGTTTCAACGAAGGATTTTATTTGTCCTGTTCGATTCGATTCCCTTCTAATCGAAGGACCCAGTCACGAACATCAACCGGAGGAATTAGCGTCATTTGCACTTTCCTCGATTCAGCTTTTTATTCCCCGGTCATTCCACTTGAGGATAATAAATCACCTCGATTTAACGTGACTTGCACGCACAATCAATTTTACAAGTTTTTCCACACAAGCAGCCCGCTGTGCAACCGTGTGATTCACGGTCATTACCGAGTCGTGAACGTGAATAGTCGACGATCGAGTCGGTCGTATGCCGCGTTCGCTTAGCTTCTGCTTTAGGAGCGGAACAATTACACGGATTTTTTAACGCCGTTGCACGCTATAATTCGTCTACACTCGCTCGCGGCTTTTATTTTGTCGCCTGTCGAATCGTCGATGCGGCTTTTTTCAAACAGGCTCGCTTTACAGAGACGCAATCGCGTTTCTGCATCGTCGTTGTAGCACGCGGAATCCACTTTCATTTTGCAGGGTGAGTCGTCCTTTCGCCGTGCTCCGCACCTTCCTTCCGCTCTGCCACGGAGAAAGGAGAAAAGCGAAAGAATTTCGTGGCTCGAGAGAAACGATTGTTTCGATATTCCTCTTCTAAGAAATATACAGGGTGTCCGATCTTAATGTACGAATGGACATTGCTAGTAAACTACCGGTTAGAGGAAAAGTTATAATTTTCCCGTAGATGGACGCGTGACATAGTATATTTCTCTTAGACATTGGGTTGGCAACTAAGTGATTGCGGATTTTGTCGTTAGGCGGTAATGGCAAAATCCGCAACCACTTAGTTGCCAATGTAATATGGACTGTAACACGCTAAACTTGAAACGTATAATTTGCACGTTTAATAAGTAGATTGCACGGATGTCTACGCGTTTATGAGAAAGGGGAATAGTCGAAATGCAGCTCGAGATACCTAAGATTCCAACGAGGCGTCGTTCTATTAGACGTAAAGTATCGTAGAAACACGATCATGAAAAACATAGATGAACCCGACGAAGACAACTTTCTCGTTTCGAACGATCATAAGACGTCGAAACGAATGTACAAATTGCAAAAATTCGCGCGTTTTCTTCTAAAGGAAAGTCGATATTTATTCAGTGGAAATTGAATGAACTTTGTGAGTTATTGGGTTGACAACTAAGTGATTGCGGATTTTCTCATTACCGTCTAATGGTACAGCTGGGAAAATTGAAAAACTTCATTTCGAAAAGTTTTTAGCAACAAGGGTTGGTCTGCAGTACGATACGCCTATAACTTCAAATACATCTTCAAGCGCTTGATTTTCTTCTGCTCATTTTGGATTTTTAATTTTTCCCACTCCGTTTCATACTCTGATATCCAATCTCTGGCTTTTTGCGTTCCATCAAATTGTTTTAAGCTGAAGTTTGCTTCTTCTTTCTCATAATTCCACATTTTTCCTTAATAAGTTATGAAGTCCCAGGAGTTTGCAGGCATCTTCTATAAATTTAGAATAAAAATTCATTTTCTCCAGCAATTGCCTTACATTTTTTTTGTCCTTTGGGCGTTCAAATTCGCGTATTGCTCTCAGGTTATCTCTTCCTGGTCGCACACCGTCTGTTTCCATGATGCGACCAAGATATTTTACTGAACCTTTTGCAAAACTGATATTACCACCTAATGACAAAATCCGCAATCACTTAGTTGCCAACGCAATAATAGAATCATATCGTTTAGAATGCACCGCTCGAACAATCTTCACATCCTCTGTAAAACGTTATTAGCTTTTACACGTGGAGAAAGTGACTAGTTTAGCAGATATCTCAGCCTTGATTTGCTCAAATCTGTCGTATAAAAGAGAAGAAGAAAAATAAAAATAAAAAAGTGGTACGTTACGAATTTTCCTGTACCTCGTACGAGTTTCATAGTGTAACTGTTAAAATATCTGCTAAATTAATTTTATTAATCCCTTAACGTACAAATAAGATGGAATTTGATGTTTCCCAAGAATAATATTTCATCTGACTCAACTGAACAGTTATATGCAAGCGTAGAAACAGAACATTTTATTTCTTAATTCACATTGCAAAATAAATATAACGTTTAATCAGGTTGATATATACTGTTAATGGACAGTAATTAAGTAACATTATAAGATAATAAATGAATAATTCCATAAAGTATGATACATTTAAAAACATTTTGCAACATCTACAAGAACTAGACATTCCTACACTGTCAAGTTGATTCGCTTCTTATATTATTTTTTACGCACACATGGTATCTTTTTGCAGGATGTTCCGTTTTATTAGTCGAAAATGTGGACAATGTTTTGCTTGTAGCCGAGTTGGGCACTCACTTTGCGACCGTCTACCGTGTGTCGGATAATTAAGAACAGACAAATTGTGTAGCACATGTTCTGCGATATTCGATCGAAAATTTACAACCGATTGCTTTGCGGAATTAGGCAACCTAGAATACAGGACATAAGCGTTATAAACAGCTATGTCAAGCAGATAAAAGAACATCTTAGATAAAACAGAATCGATGCAGGACTTTCCGCGTCCGCTGCAGGCAGTTGCTGACGTCTTGAAGACGTCATCGTATGCCAAGGGTTTTAACACTTTGACTGCCACGCCGAAATCACATGGTTCGCTCAGGACACCACGGGAGTATTTTCATTATTCAAAGCATATAATCGCAAAATAATGATAAATTGATGATGTAAGACAACATTCTTCCCCGATGGATCGTTTATCTTGCTGGTGGTCACGGGTGACCACCGTGGCACCTTGGTAACAGTTGATAGCGACATATTATAACGAGGCTTCGTTTATTTCAACAAACCATTCGCTTTCGTTATTTCGTCGTAGGCAAAACGTGCGGAATATATTGTTGAAACGTGTAGAAGATATTAGTAAACAGTATTGATATTAGTAAACAGTATTGTAGAAAATATTAGTAAACAGTATTAGAATTATTTTTAATGATTTCGATGAAACGTTCGGCTGAAATGGTACAGGTCCGCAAGAAAAATTATGTTTGCGATAAACCAATGGTAGTGTAGATTACAAGAGAGGAAAATGTGCTGTAGATTTATCGGATCAAATGATAGCATATTCTACACCGCATAGAAGGACCCTGAAGTGGTATATAAAATTAGCTTTAGAGTTATTGTTAGATACATTAATTTCAAACGCGATGATACTCTATAAACAAGCAACAAAACTAAAAATCAAGTTATCAGATTTTAGAATGGCACTCGCAATGCACCTTACGCAGTGCCATTCGCCAGAACCGTCAAATATACTTATTCGACAAAGATTGCGACACGAAGTGCAGAAGAAAGAAGGGCAAGCGTACCTGGCACGGCCAGAACCGTCAAATATAGTTATTCGACAAAGATTGCGACACGAAATGCGGAAGAAAGAAGGGCAAGCGTACCTGGCACGAAAATTTTGCAGAGAGTGGTATAAAAAAATGTTAAACAGTTAGGATGAAAAATTGCTATGAATCGGACCAAAAAGGTGATCACCTATCGTCCAGATTGTATCGATGAGCCACATTTATGTTTAAAGTGTTTTAACACAGTGCACCGTTAAATGCAAGATTTCTTCTCATTTTTTTATTAATGTTCTAATAAAAATGTTTGATTGTTCAATGGGACACTTTTTATTTCGAAGTATCTTCTATTTATCGGTTATATTCGAAATGCCCAAACTTTTACAATTGTAAGAAGTTCATGCGCTAATTCAATTTTTACAATTGTAAGAAATTGAAGCGTTCCAATCATCAATGACCTTCCTGGCGTTACAGAAGAAACCGTGATCTACGTGACAGTCAAAGTGTTAATGCTTCTTCCACGCGTACAAGTTAATAATCTTTTATAAAGAATGTCAAGATAGAATATGATTAGCGTATTTAAGAATACTCGGTCACGTTATCGAAATCCTAACGTAACTTGCGCAACGATTACTTGGATCAAATGTTTCAACAATTTTTACTCTTTTTTGAGCCATGTCACGCTCCACGATTGTTTTGCCATGAATCCGCCAGACAATTGCTAAAGCAGAACGAAAGATGATACACCGTTGCAGAATGGCGGTGACGTTAATCAGTTAGCACAATTAAACAATGTGCACTGTGTATCTTGTAGATTCTACGTATGGAAATATGTGCGAAAATGTTGCCTGATTGCGATAATATAAAAATTTCAGAACGATTTTTCTAGCACGCCTAATATATTCGCAAGAGTTTTCCACGTCAAATACTTTCGCACTATTGGACTGGCAACTAAGTGATTGCGGATTTTGTCATTGCCACCTATTGNTGTCAATGCCACCTATTGACAAAATCCGCAACCACTTAGTTGCCAAGCCAATATAACCGTGGAATATCTTGGTATTTGCACGCCGATACTTTCTTCTGTCCACTGTTTTCCAAAGACTTCCGGTATGAGAACAGCGACGCGCGCTATCTATTTCGACGCCTCTGCAGCTTGCGGTTTTCTCATCGGCGAAAGTTCCGACCTCGAATCGATAGGTCGAAGTTCGAGGCGGCACCAGCCAGCCAGCCGTTCGCTCTAATTTTCTGCTCGTTACAAGTTCTCAAATGACCACGCCGATTAGTATTCTGCGAACGAACGGGCCAATAGATCGAGTACACTGTCGTCCAAAAGGAAACTGTACACTTTGGTCTATCAGAGCAGCGTCTAATGAACTTTTCCCATTTTGTTGGGGAAAATTGTACGCAAGATCGGATGGAAAACGCGCACGAGATAATCCAGAAATATAACGTAAATCGATAATAAATCAAAGAAGTTTCATTTTACACGCTTATTACGGCGATGCTAAATTTGCATATCGATGAGATAAAAGTACTCGTTCATTTTCCTATGAAGAATTAAATCTATCCGAGGGAAAAGCTTGGATATTTTGATTTTGCAATCGTCTGTGACAAACGCGTCACTTTCACTTCGCAAGACAAATCGTTTTTCAATAGAAACGTAGCATACAATGTCAGTGCGTTTAAGGCCATTTGAAAAATTGTTGGAAACTTCGTCTCTATTGCAAGTAAATTTTACACATACGTCGATTAATATTATATAATAGTATAATAAATAAAATAATATTAATAATAATAGATAAAACTCGGCCAAATCCACTTAGTCCCTTAACAGACAGACGATCGACATTTTTCATTCCACTGGTCTGTGGCAGTTGAAAAAATCCAACGCATAAGGCCACAAACCCTTTTTATTTGAATATCTAACATCTATATATTTTTCTATCATGTACAATATATTAGGTTGTCCGGAAAGTATCTTTCTTTCGCAAACGTGTTTTTTACAACAGTGCACCTGCGTACAAACGTGAAACCAAGTGTGTGGAATGTCACGGTGTTTATCTCAACAAAACAAAATGCATTATACGTAATTCAAGAAAGTAATATAAAAGAAAAAACGTTGTGCTTCTATTATTTCCTGATAAAAACGAAAGAAACTTTTCGGACAACCTAAGACCTTTACTACCAGCCTTTCCATTAATTATTTATGCAAAAATTCCTTTCAAATTAAATTTACATGTTCTCAGTGCGAACAAAATTAATGTAGGTTATACAGTTTTTTAACACGCAGATTTAAAATAATAAATATATAGTTAAATATAATTATAAACAAATGAAGCTCATTTGCTGTCTTGTTAATATTTGTTATGATACTTTTCCACATAATAATGCGAGTCGTCAGCTATTTGTTAGAATATGCACGCATTACCGTTGCTTTGTTTTCGCAAACATGACAATTCTTATCATTTTCGCAAACATGACAATTCTCATCTCTACAAATGAACATTTTGATTCTTATTCATTTTACATAAATAGAAAATTAAAATCTGTTATAGCTCCGAATAAAGATGAAAAATGACATTAATTGTACTGAAAATTCATCAAAACTTATATGTCAGAAATCTTTAAGTCCTGCATGTTTGAATGGGTTTAAAATAAGGGTATTTCAAAGGATATTTTGTTTATCGCATAACAATTTTTATGTGATAAACATAAAATAAATAATATGACAAGACACAGTGATGATTTAAAACATTTCGTTCTAAAAACATCGACAGATTTTCTTCATCTAGTAAACATTACTAAACAAAATTTTAAGACTAAGCAATAAAATATACGTACATATGCAATGATATTGCCTGATATTGCGAGTAATACAATCTTGTTGTAATCTGCGAGATGTTGTTACTTAGTTGTGTGCAATACGTGTAAATGTAATTAAATGTTTACAAGTGTATTGGGAGTCCTCGCGTGGATGATGCGAACAAAATATGTAAAAATATACATAAAAACAATATATACAGGGTGGTAACAAGTGGTACAAGCGGAAAGGGGGTGATTCTACGTGAAAAAAGAAGTCGAAAATATAGAATAAAAATTTTTCGTTCGAGGCTTTGTTTTCGAGAAAATCGACTTTGAATTTTCGCTCGGTACGCGTGCGGTACGTTATAACGGATCTCACTGTAGATCGTCGTCTCGATGGAAAAATTAAAAAAAAAGTAAAAAAACTTTTATTCTATATTTTCGATTTCTTTTTTCGCGTAGAATCACCCCCTTTCAGCTTGTACCACCACTTACCAACCACCCTGTATATAATAGTATGCACTTCCTACGTTCCCTATAGCGTTTGTCGCTTTTGCTAATCTTTTCATCGCATACTAATTAAAAAAAAACAATTTATGAAACAATATATTACAAAAATAATTTAAATATTTACTATGATAGTCTGCGATAATTGTAATAAAGTCACCTCGAATCTTCCGATCTGTTCTAATTTTCTAATTAATCCATTTCTGTCACCATCCCTGCCAAAAATCAGTTAGTAAACGAGCGTATAGTTTTGAATGACAGTGTACACAGAGGAGGAGGGCAAAAGAAAGATTGCCACATCGACGTTGGTCACTCGATCCAGTTCGACTCGGCACCGAAAGGGAATTCTCGAGAAACCGACCTCGTGCGATTTGGTCAAAACCTCGGGGCATCGAAACGAGCAGACAGGATCTCCAACAGGACGTTTCATACTGGAATTTCGTAATATCCTCCGCTTAAATGTCCGCTGACTTTCTCCACGGACCAATTCGACGGAAAATATTCCGCGAGATAATCTCGTCGGTAAGAGGCTGCAACGCGCGAATTGCCTGTCGAATAATTAATCGCGCAGCCTGCTCAATCGACCGATTACGCGATTAGACGAGTTTTCTCGTCGACATTCTCGATCGGCCATCGATCGCGCTTTAATTAACTGTTGAAGCCCAGTTGCGCTCGCGAAGGCCGGCCGCTCGCTACGGCGTCACTCGCCACTGCTTTTCCCGCGATATCCAACGATACGAACGAGTATCGCGACGAAAAGTTGGGAAATTTATATGATTGTCCGAAAATGGTTTCTTTCGTTTCATAAGCAAATAATAGACGTACAATGTTTTTTCTTTTATATTAGTTTATTGAATTGTGCACAATCATAATAATAGAAATAAAAAGAAATGGATCAAACCTAATTCGATAAAATAATATAAAACAGAAATTGTCGTTCATCTATTGTCATCTTATGAAACGAAAGAAACTTTTCATATGCCTTTGCCGAGCAAACGCCTTTCATATGCACCGATTAATTGTCCTGAAGAAGCTAGCACGTCGGGAAAGGATCTTTTGCGATTGCAGGTTGACTAGATGTTACAGGTCAATTTTCTAATCTTTTCTGCAAAGTATTTTATTATTTTGACAAATTCTACCGAGGCGAAGAAAATGATCCTGCAAGTCGCAGAGAAGCTTACGTTAAATGCAGACATGCAGGCGTGTAACTGTTACGAGACAAAAGAAGGTCCTCTCTGTTTGCCCAAATATTTTCCACTCCTACTTTAACCCTTTGCACTCGGAATTTTATTTCAATTTTGTTACCAGCAGCTCGCAACGCTTTTAAGTGTTTTATTTGAAATTTACTTGAACTAAAAAATAAGACAATTTAAATAAATAAAGTGTTACGTCCCGAGGCTTACTATAGGCCGTGTTCCTAACCGTCTCCCTTGGTACTACAGTGTTGCAGACAGATCGTCTTACATGGCCGGCGAAATATACACAATATAGCGATAAGCGCATAGTTGTGGTGAAGCAGCTAGTTCCGAAAAACATCGATTCGCCTTCGGCCGTTATTTTACCTACACAAAGAAGATGGCATACGTGATCATAGGCGCGAACGGTTGCGAGACCCGAGCGTGGTGGGGGTCGTCTCCAAGAGAAGACAAAGGAAAAAATCGAAGGGCAGTCAGTATTACATGAGGATTCAAACCGAATGCATCGACAGGTTCAGAGAAATAAAATCAAGGTCGCTTAGTCAAACGAATACGTCGAGAAATATCATAAAGTCGAGTCGAATTATAGTAATAAACTAGTTGTATCATCGTTAAATCATTTGCAACGTATTAATTATAATTTTAAATATTGTTAAAAATAGAAGCTTATATTAACCCTGTTAATTCAGTGTTACAACCATTTGAACTACCTCTGTTATCCTAATCGAAACAGAGGAACGGCTGGTTCACGGCGTCGACTATCAGAATCGCAGCGAGAATTTACGCCTCTCGCTGATGCGAACAGTCGTAACATAAAAGGAAAAAGAATACCAGTTTCATTCACACTATTGTTGTATTTTCTAATTTTTAAGTGTATGATATATCTTGAAACAATTTCCAGGATGCAATCCTGCTTTTCTTTCGCACGTTTCACAAAAAAAGGTGGGACTCGACAAAGGAGCTGCTGAGATGAAACTGATGTCGAGTGACACTCGACATACGAGTGCAGAGGGTTAAACCATCTTACATTAGGCAAGCGAGGAGTTTCAACAGGGAAAAATGCTGTCTTTCACCAAGATTTGATCGTCCAGTGATTTTTCTATCTCATTCGGAAGCGAGCTGAATCTAACGAGGTATGTTGCACAGGCACGTGCCATCCAACTCTCACTGTGATGTCTTTCGTCGCAGAAGCAGCGTCTGTTCTAGCGTTGTTGCGCAGCAATTTCACAGAATCTTCTCCTTTGCCAATGTCGCGACCTGTCTAATGACGCGAAATTCTTCCACGATATGGAATTCATTACTCGCCTGATAATAGATAGCTTCAAAGTTGTACAAAGCAACGATAATTTGATCGAGACACTCGCGATGCTTCTTAATAAATAACAAATTTCAATAAGGCAATGATTATTTGATATACAATATTTATCAGGTGAAACGAGTCTCTGGGTAGGTTGCTTAATTGTATTTATAAAGAAACAAAAATTTGCATAAACATGCGTACCCTAATTATAAGAAAACTAGATTACACCGTGTTGAATATTTTACCGCAGACCTGATTCATGAAAGGTTATGTTTAAAATTAGTAGATTAGTATCCCGTGACTCACGCACCTAACTGTAACGTACGATAACTATAAAAACAAGCGAACGCTATAACAAACAGTTCGTACAAATAAAATCATAATATTCTAAATTACAAATGTAAGAAACCGCTATAATTACACCTAATTAATTCGTATATAAATAAATAATGCAAATAATAAACGCAACAGTGCACAAGTGCTTTTTGCTGCCACTGTACACGCCTTTGATCGATCGTGTACATATTTGCCTGCATACCACAGCGAACTGATGCTACGATAAACAAAGATCTAGATGCAATTAATTGCTGTCAGGATACGTGGCTGTATCGCGTATTACGAGATTAAGTAGGAAAGAAATACGAAGGAGAAAAACACGCCAGTCGACTCGACAGTATACGGAGAAAAGGAGAGTTGATTGTACATTGTACAAGCATTCTCCGTGCTCGTAGTGAATCGTAGGATGTGCGAGACTGGAGGAGAGAGAAAAAGGCGATTCAAAGTGGGTAGGAGGTGTGCACACCTCTTACGAGTTTACGAGGCCTACGTCGAACTGAACGAACGGACAGTTACCTTTCCGTTTCGAGACCGCGAACATCTACCTCTCGTTATCGCCGCGAATAAATCGGTGATTGCTTCTCGGTGAGTTATATTGACCGATTTCTACCACCAAATTTTCTATCGGCTTTCCCTCCGTTACACACCGAGATACCAATATCCATCGGATCAGGCTACGTACATACAAGGTGTCCAGCGTAGCTAAAACAAGCTGCAGCTTTGAAGCGGTGCATGAGACGAAGATAGAACGAATTTCATTAAGCGAGATTAAACGCTATCTGGTGTATACGTTGGTTTTGTAAGTGACGGTATTTCCAGGATTTCGTAGCCAGATGTATAAAGCGTACATAGCGTTTGATACGCCAAGTATACGTAAATTAGGATACTTAGATTAGTAGGTTAAATTTGTATGTGAGAATGAACGTCATTCGATAGCGTTTGATGTTATTTAATGAGATTCGTTTTACATCTTGTGCTGCTTCAGTGTTATAGTGTCTATTTGGCAGAGTTGCGCCGGACACCCTGTATATACGCGTCAGCTTTTAATTCTGCCTGGAAACCACCGGCAGGATATCGAAATAACTTTTGAAACTTCGATTAAACCCGATCGTTATCTTGAACGATGGATATTCGGAAAACCGGGCTAAATAACGCGGCAGTAGACTCGTTTGCCGCTAGAACAATTTTAATGAGAAATTAGAGGCAACTTGAAGTGGTAATAGATAAAGCATACTCTAGCCACTCGTCTTATTTTCTAAGGGAAAAGAATTTTTTTGTTCGAACTATCGATAGTTAGTAGATGGTAGAATGTATTAGGTCGTCCGAAAAGTTTCTTTCGTTTTGGAATATTTTTTTTCTTATATTATTTTATCGAATTACGTATGATCCATTTTGTTCTATCAAAATAAAGATCACAACGTTGGACGGATTAGGTTTCATGTTTGTATAAAGATGCGTTGTTGTAAAAGACGTGTCTGTAGAAGAAAGACACTTTTCGGACAACCTAATAATACATGTTGCATTGGCAACTAAATGATCGCAGATTTTGTCAATACCACCTATTGACAAAATCCGCAATCACTTAGTTGCCAATTCAGTATATATTAAGTTCTACCATCTGCTAAGTGTCTACTAAATTCTACTATTACTTGAACTATATTTTCCCTCAGATTTAGGGACTAAATACGCGGATTTTGTCATTAGGTGGTATTGACAAAATTCGCAATCACTTAGTTGCCAACTCAATATATATTAAATTCTACCATCTGCTAAGTGTCTACTAAATTCTACTATTAATTGAACCATATTTTCCCTCCAATTTAGGGACTAAATACGCGGATTTTGTCATTAGGTGGTATTGACAAAATTCGCAATCACTTAGTTGCCAACTCAATATATATTAAATTCTACCATCTGCTAAGTGTCTACTAAATTCTACTATTAATTGAACCATATTTTCCCTCCAATTTAGGGACTAAATAAGCGCTCCAGAGATTTATTTGTTATTTGTCCTATACTTTTTTATTAATTGTATTATGTATATTAAATTACTTCTTGTAAAAATTCATTGTTAGATTACAAGAAATAATTTCTCTTCTTTCATCGAGTCTCGACTTTCCTATAGTTTGTTTCAATTTCCCTGCACTTTTCCCAATTCGATTTTGTCATCTAAATGGTAAATGGTAATACCACCTAATGGTAAAATCCGCAATCACTTAGTCACCAACCCAATTTGTATATATTCTACCATCTACTAAGTGTCTACTAAATTCTACTACTAATTGAACCATATTTTCCGCCAGATTTAGGGACTAAATACGCGCCAGAGATTTGTCATTTGTCCTATACTTTTTTATTAATTATATTATGTATATTAAATTACTTCTTGTAAAAATTCATTGTTAGATTACAAGAAATAATTTTTCTTCTTTCATCGAGTCTCGACTTTCTCATAATTTGTTTCAATTTCCCTGCACTTTTCCCAATTCGATTTTGTCATCTAAATGGTAAATGGTAATACCACCTAATGGTAAAATCCGCAATCATTTAGTCGCCAACCCAATTTGTATATATTCTACCATCTACTAAGTGTCTACTAAATTCTATTATTAATTGATCCATATTTTCCCTCCAATTTAGGGACTAAATAAGCGCTCCAGAGATTTATTTGTCATTTGTCCTATACTTTTTTATTAATTATATTATGTACATTAAATTACTTCTTGTAAAAATTCATTGTTAGATTACAAGAAATAATTTCTCTTCTTTCATCGAGTCTCGACTTTCCTATAATTTGTTTCAATTTCCCTGCACTTTTCCCAATTCGATTTTGTCATCTAAATGGTAAATGGTAATACCACCTAATGGTAAAATCCGCAATCATTTAGTCGCCAACCCAATTTGTATATATTCTACCATCTACTAAGTATCTACTAAATTCTACTATTAATTGAACCATATTTTCCCTCCAATTTAGGGACTAAATAAGCGCTCCAGAGATTTATTTGTCATTTGTCCTATACTTTTTTGTTAATTATATTATGTACATTAAATTACTTCTTGTAAAAATTCATTGTTAGATTACAAGAAATAATTTTTCTTCTTTCATCGAGTCTCGACTTTCTCATAATTTGTTTCAATTTCCCTGCACTTTTCCCAATTCGATTTTGTCATCTAAATGGTAAATGATAATACCACCTAATGGTAAAATCCGCAATCACTTAATCGTCAACCCAATTTGTATATATTCTACCATCTACTAAGTATCTACTAAATTCTACTATTAATTGAACCATATTTTCCCTCCAATTTAGGGACTAAATAAGCGCTCCAGAGATTTATTTGTCATTTGTCCTATACTTTTTTGTTAATTATATTATGTACATTAAATTACTTCTTGTAAAAATTCATTGTTAGATTACAAGAAATAATTTTTCTTCTTTCATCGAGTCTCGACTTTCTCATAATTTGTTTCAATTTCCCTGCACTTTTCCCAATTCGAATTTTACCAACTGCGAAACAAGTTACAGCGAAAGGAAGCTAAAGCGCTGCATACCGTACAACCTTGCCCTATGCTGTCGCTAATTTCGTTGGTGTTTGAGCGAGCGTTGCATTCGGCCAAATCAACGTAGGGTGAAACCCGCGAGAGTTTGCCGCTTTTACAACGAAACGCTCGATAAAAGCGTTGATTTTCATTCGTTTTGCAGGCGATATCGTTCCGCTTAGGTGAATGAAATGTTGCAACAGCAAGCCTCTCGCATAACAACCTAACGTTCAACGAGACGCGTTCCATCCTTCGACTGGCTACTTCCTACATCGATCATTATCTTTCGATAATAATTCGCAGCTCGTGAAATTTTCCAACTCGTACCTGTGCTATCTATAATTTGCTGTAATTAGTTCGCCCAACTATCTTCAACGAATCCAATTTCAAAAGAAAATAAATCCCATATGCAAATTCCATGCAAATGGGATCGCTTTCAAACTTGCTGCGTCAGCGAATCTTTCGTTAGCACATTTTTTTCAGATTCCTCGAGGAGAATCATGTGGATCCTTGCGTTTTTCTACGGGTTTCTAACCACGGCCCAGGCAATCTCTACCTCCTGGAGTCCGTCGTTCCCAACGCCAACTGCCAGCGCCCTGCACCAAGGCACCGTCGCTATCTTCGAAAATGCACACTCTCTTTACGACGCAGCGAGCTCGTCGTTGCTGGCACACCACGAAGAAGACAGATGTACACTGTATAAAATCGCTATGAAACAGCAACTCTACTTCGAGGTGAGGAAAATTCACTATTCGTCCTTTATCGACGCACACGGTGCGTCTCGTAGATCGTTCCGTTGACGCTTTTAATTTAATTTTAATTTTAATCAAATAATAAATTCGACCATAATCGCTTATTTAAAATCACGCTTTCCTCTCAGATTTCCTTTATCCGATTTATTCACGAATTTATGCAAAACTAAGTACACTGGTATCTTTGCGAAGATCGTAACGCATATTTGTGCATTGTACCGTGTTTCCCTTTCGAAATTGTCTGCTGAATTCTACAGGAAATTTATTTATTTATTTATTTATTTATCACAGTGTTTGCCTTGTTCTTTGGTTCACGTTTACCTTCTACTTCCAATCACAGAGCTTAACATTTTACGCGATCGAATCTGCAGTTTAAACTTGATTTTAGAATGTAAGCGCCTCTTACATTCCTCATTCTCTTATTACTTACATTCTCCTAAACCTTGAAAACATAAAATATCAAGCTCTGATGTAATAAATATAAAACGGAAAGATAATTAACACTAGAACTATCACACCAGTCAAATTGACTGGTTTTATAATTTTATTTTCAAATTCCTACTTCGTGTTATATTCTTTTCCGCAATGATGTAATGACTTTCGCAACGATAACTAAAAGAGTAATACAGGGTGGTTGGTAACTGATGGTACAAGCGGAAAGGGGGTGATTGTGCGCGAAAAAAGAAGTCGAAAATATAGAATGAAAATTTTTCTTTTTTTTATTTTTCCATCGAGACAACAAAGTGCACGCGTACCGAGCGAAAATTCAAAGTCGATTTTCTCGCAAACAAAGCCTCAAACGAAAAATTATTATTCTATATTTTCGGCTTCTTTTTTCGCGTAGAATTACCCCCCTT
>NT_177573.1:18836-29918 GCF_000188095.3 Bombus impatiens
ACGCGTACCGAGCGAAAATTCAAAGTCGATTTTCTCGCAAACAAAGCCTCAAACGAAAAATTATTATTCTATATTTTCGGCTTCTTTTTTCGCGTAGAATCACCCCCTTTCCGCTTGTATCACCAGTTACCAACCACCCTGTATAATTAAGAATACAGTATTCATGCTTTATACTCTACGTGTTCTATATCAAACTATGACCAAACCATGATTCTTCTTATTTGTAAGTACTGTGTTTATAAAAGCGAACTGATTTTTCCATTTTTCTTAACGATTTTGAATAAGTATTATTAGTGTGATTTTCAACAAATATTGAAATACAATTGGCATTAATTTATTCTCCCTTTATTTCATAATATATTCCGTTTTGAATTTTGTAAATATCATTTTTACATTTCTTTTATAATCTTTTTCTCAAAATTTGCCAATTTGCATTAAAGGTAAAGTACAGTTATGTTATATATTATGATAAATATTATATAGGGTGGTTGGTAACTGGTGGTACAAGCGGAAAGGGGGTGATTCTACGCGAAAACAGAAGTCGCAAATATAGAGTGATTCTACGCGAAAAAAGAAGTCGAAAATATAGAATAAAAAATTTTTTCTTCTTTTTTTAAATTTTTCCATCAAGACAACGATCTACAGTGAGATCCGTTATAACGAGACGCGATAAAGTGGACGCGTACCGAGCGAAAATTCAAAGTCGATTTTCTCGAAAACAAAGCCTCAAACGAAAAATTTTTATTCTATATTTTCGATTTCTTTTTTCGCGTAGAATCACCCCCTTTCCGCTTGTACCACCAGTTATCAACCACCCTGTATAACGAATTTTATTTTGTTTTTTATGTATTCAAACTGAAGATAATTTTGTATCAAGGCTACTCGTACCAATACCAGTGAAAATGACTAGTACTTGTCAAAGTGTAAAAGAATGCTACAATCTGTTTATCGAACCCCAATTAACCAGTTTCCTCGTTTTCTACAACTTGTCATACGTTTTTCAAATTCTTCGATATGACGATATCAGTTATCAGGAAAATTCCGGATCGATCGCTGGATCGCTAGATGCTAACACTAGAAATACCACAAAATGTAGTCACAATGACTGGTTCTACAATTTTATTTTCAAATTCCTACTTCATGTTATATCTTTTTCCGCAATGACGTAATGCAAAAGGAATATGATCTCGCGACAAAACATTGGATATTTGTCTTGTAATTTCCCATCTTAACACTTTTCCTACGGTCGAGTTAACGCGGTTGTGCACGGGTCTTGTACTTTTCACACGACAATTACTTCCGTTTATTTTAATTCTTGCGCTTTTGTTCTCTAACATTGTACGTGAAATACAGCGATAGTGATTTGATATTATAATCGTTCTATTATAATTGGTGTTTAACAGCAGCTTTGTCCAAATAATTATTAACAATTACAGACGAATAATTCCGATAGAAATGTTAATCCGATTTCTAAGGTTTCTCCAGTTAAAACACAACTAGACTGTGATTAAACGATTTTGAATTAGAGAGGCGAATGTACGCGATGCATCATCACCTGGAGGAGCCGGCGATCCTTTCGATTTCATCGAGTCATAGCACGTTTCTCACTCTCGCCTCGGATACACCTAAGTGAACAAACCTAACAGACTTAGCAATCAATTTCTAGATGTGAGCTACGTAGCTGGTTCGTGAATGTGGAAACTTCGTTTTTCTGTTATGGGCTCGTTAGAATATCCCGTTGAAAGTTTCACTAAAAAATTCCGAGAATTAACGAAATTGTAATGGAAATCGGCAGAGCGTGAACGATGATATAGGGCGAGGTGTGAAATCATTTAATTTAACGCGTCTGCTCGAAACCTGCGATACCAAAGCTCAGTTTTACTCGCGTCGTCTGCGCATTGGCCGAGTCTGAACGACTATACCGAGTTTCAAACAGTCCATACATCTTCCTTCGATTTTTGCGCTTTAGGAAATGCGGCAAAAATTCTCGCACGATCTTTCAAAATTTCTCCCGAATATCATCCGATAGCTTCTCTTTAAAGATTTCATTTGCCATGGAAAGGGACGCAGTACGCCGACGAAGGGCTGACAATTGGCCAGTGCGTTGGCTCCGTCGATTGTCAACGAAAATTTGTTTTAACTCGATCTTTCAATAGACTGTCGATTGTCTTCTTTTTTATTTACACGGCACGCGTTTCCTGCTGCAAAACGAAATATCGTGGTTGCGTACTGGAAGGCTTGGCCGCGGTCGAGAGAGCCTCGATGCGAGCAAAACGACACGAATCGTGGCAACGAAAGTAGGAGAAAACGCGACACGCGAGTGAGACTCTATTCTTTTCAGAAGTTCTCGAAATCGACCGACTTTGTTGCTCGCCGTTTCGTTTTCCGAGCCACCGATCAAGGCTGATGAAACACGCAAAAGCAACAAATTCTGACCAAATGGACGTACCGAGTTCGTCGATAGATCGAGCCAGGTGTACAGCTACATTTCGATTAGTTTTACATTCGATAACAACTCGATTTCGATCGCTTGACCAACGCGAGTCTATTGTTGGCTTGGCAACTGAGTGATTGCGGATTTTGTCATTGGATGCTATCGACAAAATTCGCAATCGCTTAGCTGCCAACCGAATATTTTATTTTTGAGAAAAATTTCTTAGACGAATATTTGCTGTAGAGATTGGCCTACTTTAATCGACCCACGCAAACATTTGCTAAATTATTGCGCGTAACGTTACTTTGCTTCGAGGCAGATACCTTGGCATGGTCAGGAATCTTATTCAGTTGGACGTGTCTTCGTGTGATTTCAACGTCACCTGTTTTCTTCGATAGAACTGCACACTTTTTTTATGCACCGTCAGATGCAATTTTTTCATTTCTACGAAACGAGTATCGAGGTACTTGAACAGGATATTTTAGTTTTAATAATTGTACGAAAGGCGAGGAAGGTAGCGTCTTTCATACGCTCGATTCGACAAAATTAGCACTGAAACTACTACACCAGTGAAATTGACTGGTTTTACAATTTTATTTTCAAATTCCTACTTCATGTTATATTTTTTTCCAATTACAATGATGCAATGAACTTGGCAACGATAACTAAAAGAATAGTATTATAGTATTATAGTATTTATATATATATATATATATATATATATATATTAATATATATATATATATATATATATATATATATATATATATATATATATATATATATATATATATATATATATATATATATATATATATATATATATATATATATATATATATATATATATATATATATATATATATATATATATATATATATATATATATATATATATATATATATATATATATATATATATATATATATATATATATATATATATATATATATATATATATATATATATATATATATATATATATATATATATATATATATATATATATATATATATATATATATATATATATATATATATATATATATATATATATATATATATATATATATATATATATATATATATATATATATATATATATATATATATATATATATATATATATATATATATATATATATATATATATATATATATTAATACTATATATATATATATAGTATAAATATATATATATTACTATATATATATACTATATATACTATATATATACTATATATATATATATAGTAATATTAGTATTAATATTAATATAATAAGAAGTTTCTTTCGTTTTATAAGGAAGTAGCAGATGCACAACATTTTTTCTTTTATATTATTTTATTGAATTATGTTTGATCTATTTTATTCTATTACTACAAAATGGATCATACATAAAATAGTATAAAATAAAAAATGTTGTGCATCTATTGTTTCACTCATGAAACGAAAGAAACTTTTCGGACAATCTAATACATGTTACAAGGTATTTGTCAGAAGCTATACCTTTGGGTAACAAAGATCATGCTATTTTATAAACTATAATACGTACACACGATGCGAGAACATCTATACCAATGTATAGCACTAACTGCATACGTATGTTTAAGACTAGTATTCACGCTGTTTATTTATTTTTCACTAACAATGTATGTATTAACAACGTATGTTTGCAATAAATGTCTTGTACTTCTCTATACATTTTTAGATTGCCTTCATATTTTGCTGTTACAATCGCGATAATCGTTACACTGCTAGTTCAGAAATTTCAGATTGTACATAACACGTTTATAAAACGTTCCGACGATTTGATGACATTTATGCGTTATGCTGTTAACACTAGAACGACCACACCAGTGAAATTGACTGGTTTTGCAACTTTATTTTCGAATTCCTACTTCGTGTTATATTCTTTTCTGCAATGATGTAATGACTTTCGCGACGATAACTAAAAGAATAATATAATGAATTTTATTTTGCCTTGTTATTTCCCCTCGACATTTTTTTTTTTTTTTTTTTGATAACTGTATTATCACGTAAACAATTATTGTATACTCGATAAAGCGTCCTTATGATATTCAACACTGAATCATCGATCACGCAGCCCCTTTTTTTTGTTTTTAGATTATCTTCTACGCTCCTCGATATTATTACCGTTAATAATATTTTCAATAAAAATAATAACTAATTATTGCACCTGGGCTCTTAACCTGTTGCGATCCTACCTCTGAGTATAGAAATAACATTTTGTTTTTTATGTATTCAAAGTGAAAATAATTTTGCATCAAGGCTACTTGTACCAATACCAGTGAAAATGACTGGTACTTGTCAAAGTGTAAAAGAGTGCTGCGATCTGTTTATCGAACCCCAATTAACCAGTTTCCTCGTTTTCTACAACTTGCCACGCGTTTTTCAAATTTTTACTGCGTATCACTCGATATGACGATATCGGTTATCAGGAAAATTCCGGATCGATCGCTAGATCGCTAGATGCTAACACTAGAAATACCACGCCAGTCAAAATGATTGGTTCTAGAATTTTTATAAACGTGTTAACCCTCGTTTAGGGATCATGGCTTCAGATGGATTAATAATATCAAAAATGTACTATATAACATGGAATTCCTTCCGTGAGAGAGTAATAAATCAATAAATATAAAAATATTCTATTATTACGTATTTTTTAAAGACCAGTCGTTTTCGCTGGTTTTGATAGAAATATCTTCGCGTGAACTATCGGGCTTCGTGTTAACTATCGGTAGTGCTAGTATTAACTTTGAAATAGTTTCTAAACTGGACATTTTCAGATTCAAATTTGAATCTTGGTAGGTTTTGACCAGTTTGCGAGTGTTACAAATCTTGAAAAATCTTCGATCGTGTCAAATTCTTTGGGTCGTTTGCTTGCTACTGATCTTTCGATAAGATACATCGTTTCCATCCTGAAACTCTCGAGCTAAGAATTTCGAATATCCCGCAAGACTATCAAAACTCAAGAAACTTAAAAGGCTCAGAAACTGAGCAAAATTTTCAAACGGATCTCATAATCGTTGCGCAAGACAAATTTTCAAAGTTAAGCTATAAGAATTGATATCTTTGATCGATACAAACGATTGAAATTTGACAATATAAGAAAGATTTGTTACGAAAGTTATATATTTTATTAAGCAGAAAATCCGGCATGAAAATATATGAAACAGAGGATATTCCGTATCTCATATATTTTCATATCGTTTCTTTGATTAATAAAATGTATACGCAAGCTTCATAATTAAATTGTTTCGTATCGATGAATACTAATTACAAATATGAATATTAATACCAATTATCAGCAACGTTAACAACAATCGACGATAGCCGAACGTAACGAGAGTAAATTTTACGATAAGCAAACGAATTGTTTTCGGGCAATCGATTATGGTTATCGGTAACCAAAATGAAATTCGATTCGTCGATAGCCCCCCACCCCCCAAAAAAAACAAAAAATGCTAATCGTTCACAACTGTTATTCGCGATGGGAACAATTAAAAATTACTATCTTCCTCCTCTTCATCTTTGGAGAAATTAGCTTTTACTCCGTGGCAAGTTTCCAAAAAGTGCCGAAAATGACTGTTATCTCGAGTGTCTGCTCGCAGAGGCTTCAAGATACGAATCAGGTTGCAAGTGATTGGATTTTATCGTCGTACACGTTGCACAGAAATTCCAAATATCGCAGATCGCATCGCTAGCTATCGGCTACGCCGAATTCACACTGTTTCACTTTGCAAGAACACGGCTTTCATGCTGGTTTCATTAGCAAATTAGGGAAGAGCGAAACAGTGAGACGATGTAAATTAAAAGACAATTCGTTGTAGATCTCGCGCTCGGGAAATCGTGTGGAACGCGGCAACACGTTCAAGTGCATCGAACTGTCGCGAGATCGCTTTGCGCCGCTATTATTCCTCTCGAGTTCATTTCCCGACTTAATTCACCGACGCGCGTCATTTGCCTACAGGTGCAGCGAAAATTGAGCCGCACTTGGCAATCGATTTCGAAGCGTGTCGAACGATTTTGTTGCGCAACGCGAATGCGTAAACACAAAGTAGGAAATTATGGCGGAGACCTTGTTCTCGTGAAATGGTTAAACCGGCGGAGAGCCGTGCGATCGGGAAACGCGACGATTACGTTACAACAGATCGTTCCGCGTAAGATGCAATCGGTTAAGCTGGTTCGTTTCTTTTCCAACGCATTTTACTTGGATAATCGCGCGCCTCTTTTTAGCTACACAGTGCGAGTAATAGACTTTTTCTTATTGAAATTAACAGCACATTGTCAGCAAACGAACCTGCAGCGATCTACTTTGTATCTTTTAAATGTCTGTCCCAGCTAATGAGAATTCTAACGTAAATATAACGTAAGCTGAAAACCATGAACTCCGATAAATGATGATAATAATAATAATAATAATAAAGATATTAACACTGACTGCCACGTTGAAATCACATGTTTAGCTCAGGACGCCACGGGAGTATTTTCATTATTCAAAGCATATAATGGCAAAATAATGATAAATTGATGATTTAAGACAACATTCTTCCCCGATGGACCGTTTATCTTACTGGTGGTCACGGGTGACCACCGTGACGCCTCGGTAACAGTTGATAGCGACATATTATAACAAGGCTTCGTTTATTTCAACAAACCATTCGCTTTCGTTATTTCGTCGCAGGCAAAACGCGCGGAATATATTGTTGAAACGTGTAGAAGATATTAGTGAACAGTATTAGGATCATTTTTATGATTTCGACGAAACATTCGGCTGAAATGGTACAGGTCTGCAAGAAAAATTATGTTTGCGATAAACCAATGGTAGTGTAGATTACAAGAGAGGAAAATGTGCTGTAGATTTATCGGATCGGGGTTGCAGAGAGAGAAAAAAAAGGGGTCGGCGAGCACTTTCGTCGCGCTAGACAGTGGGTTCAATTAAATCGCGACACCCTTTGGCCGCGGTGCAATATCGAGTATTTGCCAGCCGAGAGAATTGGCCAGCGGGTCGAAAGGTCCTTCGGGGAATTTCACGATCGCGCAAAAACTAATTATCGCGCGGCAACCTTTGTCGCGTTCATTTTATTATTCGCGCGAGCTCGCCAACATGGCGATCAAATTTATACAATCCACATACTTATTAAATGCTATGAATACGAAAAACAGAACGCACACTCGTTTAAGATCACAGAGAAATTGTCGACGATTGACTCGTGGTAATATGGTTTGCCTTCGTGTTGTCACGAAGATGCCAATTGCCTGCAACCCGACGAATGTGGCGATGAAGTTCCACGTGGAGTCTAAGGCGACTAAACGCAAATTCATCAGGCGGACGTTTGGGAACTTGATCTTGAAACTTGCAGCTTCAAGCTGCTAAGGAAACCAATGGTAGTGGTAGATCACAACAGAGGAAACTGTGCTGTAGATTTATCAGATCAAGTGATAGCATATTCTACAGCACATGGAAGAACCCTCGAGTGGTATACAAAGTTAGCTTTAGAGTTATCGTTTAATACTTCAATTTCAAACGCGATGATACTCTATAAACAAGCAACAAAACTAAAAATCAAGTTATCAGATCTTAGAATGGCATTCGCAATGCACCTCGTACAGTGCCATTCACCAGAGTCGTCAAATATACTTATTCGACAAAGATTGCGACACGAAATGCAGAAGAAAGAAGGGCAAGCGTGCCTGGCACGAAAATTTTACAGAGAGTGGTATAAAAAAATGTTAAACAGTTAGGATGAAAAATTGCTATGAATCGGACCAAAAAGGTGATCACCTATCGTCCAGATTGTATCGACGAGCCACATTTATGTTTAAAGTGTTTTAACACAGTGCACCCTTAGATGCAAGATTTCTTCTCATTTTTTCATTAATGTTCTAATAAAAATGTTTGATTGTTCAATGGGACACTTTTAATTTCGAAGTATCTTCTATTTATCGGTTATATTCGAAATGCCCAAACTGTCAATTTTCATTCAAGTTTTGCAATGGTAGGAAGTTGAGGAGCTCCGGTCACCAATGACCAATGTGGCAGTCAAAGTGTTAATCCTAGCAAAATAATAAAACAAACATGATTTATCTGAAGATAGACTCTTCGTTTGTCTTTTTACAATTTCATAGCGCCGACATACCCGAACATATCGTCTGGCTGAAAAATGCAGCAACTGGTCTCTCTCTGTTTATGCTCATAGCGTTAGATAAATTTGATCGTATACTTTGCGCGTTCTCGAAAATATTTTCTATTCTGACAGACAGAAATCGTATGGACAAAAATGTTGACAAATATTCTATACGGTTGTATACTGTAAAGAGAATGTACAGCGCGAGTTATTATTTTAACAAACACTGCAACAACGTTTGTTTTCGATGTTACTCGATATCTATAACTGCATCGAAATACGCGATTATTTTCACATAAACCCACGAATATACCTTTACAAACATACAAAATCAATTTTCCGAAAAACAAAGTTCAACGTGTAAAAATTGTATTTCACGTTGCTTCGCGTTCAATTTTCACCTTACGACCGTCCTTTTTCCTAGTCGTATCGCCAGTTACAACATATGCAACCAATCTGCACGACCGATTTTGCCGATAGAAAGCGAAACGCAGTTTGCACGCGGAAACGCAGAGGGAAAGGTGACGATGGTAAAAAGAACCGGTGGCGCCGACAGGTTCTCCGGTTGCTTACAAATCGAGTTTACTTCTCGGCGATCGCGGAACAAGTCAAATCGCGTAAGAACGCGTCTCGCTCGTGTAATTCTCCGATCTGTAAACTACGCTCCGACCGCGCCACAGATCTCCGAACGGATCCGATTTCCATTGATTAACGATCGCTTTCTTCCTTCCGCAGTACGTTCACTACAAGACGCAGCTGCCGGACATGAAGGAGTTCACGTTGTGCATGTGGACCAAATTCTACAATCACAGCAGCGACCATCCTTTGTTTTCGTACGCAGGTGAGAGACACGCCGCCAGTTTCCTTTCCCTTTCACCTTTTCCTTTTTCTTTTTTGCTTCGAAGAGGCCGGACGAGCGAAAAGGCGAAAGTTCCGCCTCGCACTTTTCGTGGAAACTGAATCACCACTTTCCTTTTGCTAGCAATATTCCACACGCTACTGCACCGTCTCATCTATCGCTATCTTCGCTCCGTTCATCCGATTGTCTACCTACTTTAACCCTCTGATCACCGCAACGTCGATTTTTTGTTTTAATTAAGCGTAACAATAATTAATCCTTATCATCCTTAAGACACTTTCAATCCTACGTATCTTTCTCTTTTCTTTGTTGCTCTTCTCTTTCGTGTACGGTATATACGTCCTGTTCAATTGGCAATTGGATCGAACGTCTGGAACAATACGATCGATAAAATACGAGAGAACGCGAGGAAATTTCAAAATTTGGGCCACCTCCATTCCTCGTTGCGTGTTCCTATAGCTGACTTCTTCGAGACACTGTAGACTCGCGTGTTTCGCGCGAGACCGACGCAAGGACTTATTGGGTTGGCAACTAAGTGATTGCGGATTTTGTCAATATCACCTAATGATAAAATCCGCAACCACTTAGTTGCCAACCAAATGGAAGCGACTGTTCGCGGCTCACCGACTATTTTGGAAACGTTGGAAAACTGGGATTTCGTGCTCCGTTAAAGCCATACCGGTCGTAGCACCGTGAAAAACGTCTTAATATCAGTGTCACATCAAACTTGAAAGTTCGTATTATCTCCATAACGTAAAGTGCAAAGGACACGAGTTTCCGGTGTTTTTAGAACGTCGCTTAAAATATGATAACAAAATATAATAAAATAAAATATGTAATGAGAAGTGGAGGTATCCGTTCGAAAATGTTTAATCGCTGGGTCAAGTGGATATCACACCTGCCCCTGGATATCACACGGCTTTTCTCTGAAACATTTTTTCGTATCTTTCCAGACGTTTAAACGCTTCCTGTTCAACAGGACACGCTGCATATTCGCGCGCGTAATTTATTCTTCCTCGCATCGCGCGTATCTTTGTTTGTATAGTAGTAACAACAACAACAACAATAATAATAATATTCGATAAAAATCGCGCAACGGTTGGACCTCGAATTCCGGAAAAACTGTCGCAACGTGTTTCGCAAGCGGATTCGAGGCGAATGTTCTGGCGAATCGCGCGTAAATACGACATAAGCACGACGCGATCGTATGGAACGTCCGTTCCCGAGGCATAGTTTAATTTGCCACAGTTAAAACAATCAGGTCAGACTATCCGTTCTATTATTCATTTTTCGTTCCTTTAACCATTCCTAAAAGAATTTTTCTTAGAGAGTACAAAATACAAAATTGTAAATTTTATTCTCTAAATCGTAAATATAAATATTAGGTTGGCAACTAAGTGATTGCGGAGTTCGTCGTTAGGCGGTAATGGCAAAATCCGCAACCACTTAGTTGCCAATGTAATATGGACTGTAACACGCTAAACTTGAAACGTATAATTTGCACGTTTAATAAGTAGATTGCACGGATGTCTACGCGTTTATGAGAAAGGGGAATAGTCGAAATGCAGCTCGAGACAGCTAAAATTCCTACGAGGCGTCGTTCTATTAGACGTAAAGTATCGTAGAAACACGATCA
>NT_177574.1:0-433 GCF_000188095.3 Bombus impatiens
TTTAACGTAATACCTTATATGATATGACGTTATAACGTATTACGTTAAATTGTAGAACGATATAATGTATTACGTTATATGGGTCGACGTTATAACATATTGCGTTATATGGTATGACGTTATAACGTATTTCGTTATACGGGTTCACGTTATAACGTATTGCGTTATATTTTATGACATTATAACGTATTACGTTATATGGTATGACGTTATAACGTATTACGTTTTATGGGACGANNCGTATTACGTTATATGGGATGACGTTAAAACGTATTACGTTATGTGGGATGACGTTATAACGTATTACGTTATATGGCATAACGTTATAATGTATTATGTTATATGGGATGGCGATATAACGTATTACGTTTACTGTATGACGTTGAAACGTATTTCGTTATATGGGATGTCGTTATAACGTATTACGTTATGT
>NT_177575.1:0-651 GCF_000188095.3 Bombus impatiens
AAAATCGACTGGGATGAATCTCTTCCAGCAGAGTTGCATACAGAATGGAACCGACATTACACCAAACTACCCTTACTTAATGATATTCGGTTCCCTCGTAAAACAATAGTCAAAGCAGCTAATAACATAGAATTACACGGTTTTTGCGACGCCAGTGAGAAGGCATACGGAGCATGTGTATACCTGCGTAGTATCAACTCTGATGGACATATACAAACTCAATTACTTACTGCGCGATCAAAAGTCGCGCCGCTAAAATCTCTGACTATCCCAAGACTCGAATTAAGCGGAGCATTGCTTCTCACCTTGCTAATGTCCGTGGCCATTGCTTCTCACCTTGCTAATGTCCATGGTAAGTAAATCACTTACTATAAATGTTTCTCGGATCGTGTATTGGACTGATTCCACTATAGTGCTCCAGTGGATCAAGTCCTCGCCACATACGTTAAAAACCTTTGTGGCGAACTGCGTGGCCGAGCTACAAACAAAAACCAACATCGCCGACTGGCGTCATGTGCCCACCGACGACAACCCAGCGGATCTAATCTCCCGAGGTCAGAATCCCAAGGAATTTCTGCGCCCGACCATCTGGAAAAACGGACCTGAATGGCTCAAGCAACAAGAGGAAAACTGGCCGATCTGGATCCCAAC
>NT_177576.1:0-584 GCF_000188095.3 Bombus impatiens
ATAATGTAATACGTTATATCGTCATACTATATAACGTAAAGCGTTATCCCAGCGTAAGGCCCATCTAGCCACACGCACACACAAGTCTTTCTTTCTCACTGCAACTATGGGACTTGCATATTCTGGGTTTGACGGTTTTATTATGCCTTCATTTGTCCCTAATTCCATCAACTCGTCCACCTCTTTTTTCTCCGACTGCGCCCATCTTCGCGGTCTTCTTGTCGCTCTTTAAAACGACTTTTGCCGTTATCCCAACGTCCCGCTTATTCTCCGGCCTATATCCCCTAACGATATCGCAAATCGCTTCACGATAATGCGGTTCCTGAACGTGTGTTAGATCCGTTTCGTCAATCTGTTTTACCACGTTAATTCTAAACACATCCGGCACGTCTTTGTTAGTCTGTTCTTCAAGCCGCAAGAAAGTCACTTCGCCTCGTCTAACCCGCAACTCTACCTGATCCAGAAAATCAGTGCCTAACAACAGGCCGTGCTTCGTCAATGTTTTGTTTGGAACCACGTGTAAAGTGATTGGCAGTTCATACCCATCAACCATCAGTACCTTGGTGAATTCACCCCATGTCTCA
>NT_177577.1:0-380 GCF_000188095.3 Bombus impatiens
CGAAAAACTGTTAGTTTAGATTATATCTTGTTTAATTTGTCGTATGAAAGATAAGCATAGGGCACGAAGCGGTATTGTGTTTGTGCTAAAACAAACGAAAGACAAGGACAACGTAAACACAAGAGTACAGTTTCGCGTCCCTACCTGTTTTTCATACGACGAATTCAAGTTAAGATATCTGGTGAACTAATAGTTCCTTTTAATTTTTTCGTAAGAAATACGAAGATAGATCGATGAATGTATTAAAAAATATATGGTTCCATTTGCAAAAATGAAGTTGAAGTGGGACCTTACCACTGGATCTACAAAAAATAATTTGCACCGTATGTGATATAATTTGTACCGTATGTGATGTCTTCTTTCGAACTAAACAATTTTTG
>NT_177578.1:0-26819 GCF_000188095.3 Bombus impatiens
TTTCGGTAATTAAAGTTCACAATTCTCAACAACATAACATGGAATTCTTTCCGTAAGAAAGTAATAAATTAATAAATATAGAAATGTTCTATTGTTACGTATTTTTTAAAGACCAGTTACTTTCACTGGTTTTGGTAGAAATAGCTTCGTGTTAACTATCCAACCAAGTAATTGCGGATTTTGCCATTAGGTGGCATTGATAAAACTCGCAATCACTTAGTTGCCAAGTTAATAGTGAATTGTGAATTTTTAGAGATCGATGATAAATTCTGCACGTAACACACAGAATTTAACAAACATAGAAAATACGAAGAGAAAATACGATACGAAAAGATTAGTTTTTAAGAAGATTACGAGAGACATTGAAACATTTGATGAATACAGAGGAAAAAAGGAGAAATTCTTAAGCGCACTAGTGGAAAAAAAATGATTAGAATTAATAGATATAAAGGAGCTTATATAGACGAACGAAACGAAGCTTAATTTCCCCGCGAGATCTACTCATTGGCGTATCCGATATTCGACAGAAACCCGAATTATCCCAAGCATTATTCCCGTAATCCGTTAATCCGTAAATCGAAACACTCGCTCCTCTGATCTGAATTTCAATAGCTGGCTGGCTATCGGTGGAAAACAAAAACACGAATAAAACACGAAACTCTCGTATAAATACGACGATAATTCATCGAAATAAAATTCAAGGATTTACAATAGCCTATCCCCGCTCCCTTGCCATACCACGGTAAAATAACCACGGTGGATGCGATGTGTTCAAAAAGATTACAATTTCCCCAATGGATTTTACCGATCGTGAATTTAATTCTCCGCATATATGTGGTGGACTATTCGAGAATATTCGATGATTCATTATTACGTTACAACGTTGGCATTATAGTAATGCTCATTTGCATTAATTATAATAGATGCTGAAGCGAGAGAACAAAGGTAATTACAATATAATTATTTATATTTAGCAATTTACTGGGTATAAATATATCTTGTTGAATATATTGCGGAAAACTAGAAAAAATATAACGTGATGTGTGACGAACATCGTATTAACGAATGTATTAATCCAGTCGTATTGAGGCAGCATTGTCTACTTTTAATAAATAATAATAATATATAATAAAAAAAATATAATATATAATATGAAAAATATAATACATAATAAAAAAAATAATAAATTGATATATTGATAAATTTACACTGTGCATATAATTATATATACATATAGTATTATAATATAATATAATATATAATAATATAATAATATGTATAATAATAAATAATATATAATAATATATAATATACAGGGTGGTTGGTAACTGGTGGTACAAGCGGAAAGGGGCTGATTCTACGCGAAAAAAGAAGTCGAAAATATAGAATAAAAATTTTTCGTTTGAGGCTTTGTTTTCGAGAAAATCGACTTTGAATTTTCGCTCGGTACACGTGCGGTACGTTATAACGGATCTCATTGTAGATCGTTGTCTCGATGGAAAAATTAAAAAAAATTAAGAAAAAAAATTTTTTATTTATTTTATTTATTAAAAATTTTTTTTAATTTCTTCTTTCTTTTTTTTTAAACTTTTCTATCGAGACAACGATGTACAGTGAGATCCGTTATAACGAGACGAGATAAAGTGCACGCGTACCGAGCCTAAATTTAAAGTCGATTTTCTTGAAAACGAAGCCTCAAACGAAAAATTTTTATTCTATATTTTCTACTTCTTTTTTCACGTAGAATCACCCCTTTGCCGCTTGTACCACCAGTTACCAACCACCCTGTATATAATATAATATTATAATATAATAACATATGTAATATTGTGTATGTTTCTACATCCATTTATTGTAATTTTCTGATACAGTCAGTTGTCTGGAAACTAAGTTACTCTTAAACAATACACGTAAAACCTAGGACCTTTATCAATTTATTAAAAAATTGACGGTGGATAATGTTCTTTTAACACTTAGCCAACCGAATAGGGAGATCTACCCTCTGTGATGAACATCGCTGCGTGACCCAACTGGGAGATCTCCCTTTTTTACTTTAGCAACGTGTTTTCTTTTTTTTTTATTATTATTATTGTCAGTTATTGTTTAGCTGAAATTGTTCCGAATTAATCGCGCCACTCGTTCTGCTTTTATAAAGCACAGTATATAATAAAACACAAAATTTAGTGGTGTTAAAATTAATTAAAAATCTACACTATCAGTTATGACTAAATAAAGTTACAATCGAACGATACTACAATATAAAAAAATATTAAAATGCATTATGAATTTTTCATTTCACGTTAAAGTCCTGTTATTTAACTTTAGTCGCCTTTAACGTTTTCAATTTTACCTATATCTTTTTATACTTTTAATATATACTTTTAATTCGGTGTTTTGTACAAACAATACGTGAAATCGTTAAAGAAAATCATTACCGTAAAATATAGTTAACCGCTTAAATAACTTTTATACTTATTTGCTTTTAAAATTGTGAACATTAGTCGTCGATAATTGGAAAAATGCACGGTGGACAGCGTATGGGTTGACTTGTCCATTGCGGTGAGAAACGTACAGCCCGTTGTGGCGCGCGCGGTTGGCAAAGCAGTGGATTAATGCATTCGCTCTTATGATGTTCACCACATCATGCTTTGTTTCTTGTAGTTTTCTACAATGTATTCAACGATAGAATAAATCTACTTTTATTATAAGCAGCAGCTTCTACCTTTTCAGAAGTAAGCACGTTAATTATGTATTCATTTATATCGCGGTTTAAAATTTACAAAATTCATATACGTGACGCTAGTGGCGAGCGTACGATTAAATAATTTTTCCGTAGAATATAAAAAAAATTCATATAAAAGTGTTGCAAAAATTACAATGTGCTCCATCATTAATTACACTTTACCGAACGATAACCGATTAATCGGTTTTTGTCGCCGACGCTTACCGACCGATAGCGTAATGATCGGTTTTTTGTCGCCGATAATCTTTCTCATTATTTGAACAGTAATTTGTTATTTTGTACTAAGGTACCTTGCTCAGTTGCGTCAGTTGCGTTGCTTTTTAAGCTCCCACATTTTATACCAATCTGAAAAACTTACTGTTCGTGATGAACGAAAAGAATGATATCGGAGAGTTTAAACCGAAACAAAGCCGACGTCAGGGAGAATCTGCGTCTGAATTACCGGTCGGACGTGCGTATGCTGTTGAATCGCTAGCGGTCGGTAAAGTGTTAATCTGATTGACACTCAACTGAATTTGTCGAATTTTCATACAGAAACTTCTTATTTGTTATTTTTATTTTTATTTACTATTATTATCATTATTTTTATCACTCGATCTCGTACTAAAGATATCTCAGAGGAGAGACGTAAGGAGATTGCTAAAGCGACATTCGAATGAGAACTTTAAAAAAGATGCATCTGTTCGTTGAAACTATGCAATACATCAGATGCTTTAGATGATCGGGGAACGTACCGCTCCTCCATTAATCCTCGCGAATGCAAAAGAGACGCGATTCTACATCAAATGTACCGTGGATCTGGATAGAACGCAGACCGGATAGATTCTTCGTGGAGAGAAGATAGGACGCGGCGAATACGAGGAGCATAGGCCTACCACGCTGCCTGATCTAGGCCATCTCTGTTCGCTAATGGATTACCAAGACGCTCGATAGCAATTAGGATGATATCGACGGAGCGCGAGAAACGGAGTATTTTCTGCGCAATTGATGGAAAATCGAGACTACTCGGCGATGAATTATCGTCTAGAGGGCTCGATTGTATGTAACAGATAGAACCTGCGATTTTAATTTTTAAGAAGATAATAAGAGACGTTGAAAAATTTGATGAATACAGAGAAACTCTTAAACGCATTAGTGGAAAAAATGAGTAAAATTAATAAATATAAAGGAGCTATATAGACGAATGGAACGAAACTTAATTTCCAAATTTGGAAAAAAAACAGCGCGGGTGACAGAGAAAAAAGTGCGAGAACCTGCTTAATGGGAAGAAACGTATATCAGTCAGACAATGTTAACCCTTTGCACTGGGAATTTTATATTTTAATTTGGTTAGCAGCAGCTGCCAACGTTTTTAAGTGTTTTATTTGAAATTTACTTTAACTAAAAAATAAGACAATTGAAATAAATAAAGGAAGAAAGAAATTCAGTTAAATACCAGTTTTTTTCACACTATTGTTGTATTTTCTAATTTTTAAGTGTATGATATATCTTGAAACAATTTCCAGAACGCAATCCTGCTTTGCTTCGGCTCGTTTTACAACAAAAGCTGGCACTCGACAAACGAACTGCTGAGACAAAAACTGACGTCAGTGCAAAGGGTTAATGCAGCGACGTAACTTCCTTACCATCGATCTTTATCGAATAAAACTTTCCCTAATGTGAGGAAATATAGTGCTGGTAGTAGATTTGGCAACGGTGTGATTTGTTTCAATATCGTTCACGCCAACACGAAGTCAAGTATTAGGTTATCCGAAAAGTTTCTTTCGTTTTAGAAGGAAATAATAGACTCACAATGTTTTTTGTTTTACATTAGTTTATTGAATTACGCAGAACGACCTGGATCATACCTAATTCGATAAAATAATATAAAACAAAAATTGTTGTTCGTCTATTATCACCTTATGAAACGAAAAAGACCATTCGGATAACCTAATACGATGCTACATCAATCTATATGCGCGCGGTCATCACTCGTCACTCACTCGTTTCGTCACAGCGGCTCTTTTTCACGCTGGCCACGCTCCTTGACAATGCTGACAACATTCTCCCAATAACTCACTAACAGCGATCTTTTATACCATGGCTCTGGTATACCTGGCACGTCCATGTTTCACAGATATGGATGACCCATGGTCAAGTAGACCTTCTAATTTACCAAATGTCCAGTTGGACAAATTGTAAAGTACAATTTAGATAATAAAAAAGAAAATAAAAAGTAGAACTTAATTATTCAGAGTTTTTCCCCTATACTCACTGTATACTCGGCACACACATGTTCCATGAACGTGGATGATCTATGGTCAAGTAGACCTTGTTAATTCCTAGGGATTTTCCCTGATACAACACTAGCGTAGTTGTGAGGTTATTGTGATTGGAACTAGATCAAACACGATATAAATTAGAGCGTATTTTCTTATTTACAGACACTAACTTATCTTCTTTTGTCTATTTTATTTTGTCTATATGCAATACATGTGAATATAATTGAAAGTTTATCGTGTTTGGTGCTATTTTAAATCAGAGAAATCTAACAAATACATAAATAAAGGTTTAGCACTAAAAAGATGAAAGTAGAAAGGTTACATCGTTGTGTCATGGATAATTAGTATTTTTCCATGAAATTGAACTGGGATCAGGAACGTAACCTGAGTAGCGCCCAATAGGCAAACTTCACGGTGTTTCAAATGGACCAGCAATAGGGATGACGGCTGATTAATTATGAGAAACACAGTGGCGATCAATTATAGAGAAAATACTGTAATTGGCACACGCGTATTACTTTATCTTTCATCTAACCTTCCACATAAATTAATTCGCCGGACTTCGAACAATTTGTGGGGACGCAGGTATTAGACATCAACTTCGTACAGTTTTAACACTAAAGCAATATCATACGAAAATAATAATAATTAAAATTGTAGAATGAGAACGAAATATGTTTGAGCATAATCGTGTTTCAATCACGATAAAAGTCAACATTAATTTTATTAAAAACTCCTACCGAGAACATTGAAATTTATCATTTTAGTATCAATTCTTTGATGGGCACGAAACTAATTATTGGATTGCTTTAATTTTCCTAGTGGAACATAAGAAGATACGACTGCATTATTTAAATAAGAAGGAAAATTCAAAATTTTTCCTTAAAACTATAACTTTATACAATTAGGTATTGTCCGTTTTTGTCGATCACCTTTTGCCATCTTTCAGGCAGTATCATAAATCCATGTTCATAAAACTTCTGATTTTTGCCAGCAAACCACCGAATTAAATGTGATTTTATGCCATCAGTGTCATTAAAAATTTTACCATTTAAGGAATTCTGCACAGAACGAAATAAATGGTGATCTGAAGGGCCAAGGTCAGGGCTATATGACGGATGTGACAACACATCCTAACCTAGTTCCAATAATTTTTGGCCAGTGAACAAAGATCTGTGGGGCTTTGCATTATCATGCTGGAAAACGACACTCTTACGTTTCGCCAATTCTGGCCGCTTTTCTTGAACTGAATCGCTCAGTTTGGCGAATCGTTGAACGTACACGTTTGAATTAATCGTTTGGTTTCTTGGTAAAAGTTCAAAGTACAGAATTCCTTTATAATCTCACCAAACTGACAGCATAATCCTTTTTGGCGAATCTCAGATTTTGGTGTCGTCTGGGCTGGTTCATCTTGCATCACCCACGATCTTTTCCGATTAACGTTGTTATAAACTATCCACTTTTGGTGGCCGGTAATCAGTCGTTTCAGAAATGGATCAATTTCGTTGCGTTTCAGAAGCGAATCGCAGATGCTAATGCGTTGCGTCAAATGAATTTCCTTAAGCTGATGAGGGGGCCATAAATCGAGTTTCTTGACAAAGCCAAGCTGTTTTAATTTTTTTTTAATGCATGTACGCGATACATTGAGCTTCTTTGCAATCTCACGCGTTGTGCTATGACGATCTGAATCGATAATGGCCTTGGTATGGGTCTCGTCAACTTCAACTGGACGGCCAGATCGTTGAGCATTTTTCAATGAAAGATTAGCAGAACGAAATTTGGCCAAGCAATTTTGACAGTGCCTTTCTTTCAAGGCTTCATTCCCTTATACTGCACATAACCTGTATGCTTGCGATGCGTTCTTGCCTTTACGGAAATAATACAATAAAATATGTTTGAAATGTGCTTGTTGTTCTTCCATTTTTAAATTGGGATAAAAATGAAATTAAATAACTAATCGATACAATTTTTTTACTAAATTAAAGGTGGAAGTCCAAGCAATAAGAAAACAATATAGGTTAGGCGCTTTTAACACGTTGACAAGACAAAAGAATGTGCTAAGGCCACCTATTGACAAAACCTGCAATCACTTAATTGCCAACCCAATAATATATTACTCGGTTTATTATTAAAAGAAAAATGTGTTTCGGAAGAGTTAGATAATTAGGAAAAATATTTAATATACCATGGAATTCAACACATATTTAATGTATGCAACATACGTTTATTTTAACGAAAATGATATATTTTCATGCATCACACCTTGCGGATAGCGAATGTGCTAATATTTTATCTACAAATTTTATGAAACTAACGCTTATGATTTATTCGAGATGGAATAAATTTCACTTGTTATTTCGATTGATTTTTAGTGTGAAACGATGAAATATCGCGATGGTTCAGAAAATGAATAATTCGCCTGAGTGTCAGGATTCGCTCGACGTTACCCTTTTAGAGGAAGTAAAAACGTCGCAGGCACGAACGTTTGACGAATTTCAGCATTAATATTAAAAAGTGACTGTTTCGCATTGGATTATCCAATTATCCGGTCCATCAAGCTGCCGCTGAATTGCCACGTTTCTCGCATAATTCGCAACTTCAACGTTCGCCCGCAGTTTTTCCCCACGTTTTTTCAATCGTCCGTGAAATCTGAATATCGTATTTCGTCCTCCTTCCCCTCTCGGTGGAAATGAAACATCGTTCGGTTTATTCGAATGGTCGTGCACAATCCATTAATTTTACATATTCTACCGTGACTATATCGTATAGAGGGAAAAAAGGGAGAAAAAGAGGATGGAAAAAAGGCGAACGAAGGAAAAACGTTTAAAACATTTTTTTCCATACGATTATTCGTATAAATTCTCATCCAACTACAGATGTCTGTCTCACGTTGAAACGAACATTTGACCGACAGTTTTGCACTTTATATACGTCGGTTCATTCGTTACACTTTTCACACAAGCTATTTTTAATTCGCCTAATAAATCAACATATATTGTCGTTGTCGTTGTTGTTTTTATTGTTGTTGTTATTGTTGTATTGTTGTTATTGTTATTGTCGCTATTGTCGTCATTGTCGTCATTGTTGTCATTGTTGTCATTGTTGTTATTGTTGTTATGGTTGTTGTCGCCGTTATTGTCGTTATTGTTGTCGTTGTTGTCATTGTTGTTGTTGTTGTTGTTGTCATTGTTGTTGTTGTTGTCATTGTTGTCGTTGTTGTCGTTGTTGTCGTTGTTGTCATTGTTATCATTGTTGTTATTGTTATTGTTGTCGTCGTCATTGTTGTTGTTGTCGTTGTTGCTGTTGTTATTGTTGTTGTTAATATTATTATATCAGTTAAAGCTTAACCAATTAGGCGAACGTCTGTACATCGACAAACGCTGATCTGGTTACTTGCTTACGGTTCTCGTATTTGATGTGAATTGTATTCAACTCGTGTGAACTGTGCAGCTTCCGTTACTATTGGGTTGGCAACTAAGTGATTGCGGATTTTGTCATTAGATTGTATTGACAAAATCCGCAATCACTTAGTTGCCAACCCAATAGTAACGGAAGCTGCACAGTTCACACGAGTTGAATACAATTCACATCAAATACGAGAACCGTAAGCAAAAAAAGAAGAAGAAAATATAGAATAAAAATTTTTCGTTTGAGGCTTCGTTTTCGAGAAAATCGACTTTGAATTTTCGCTCGGTACGCGTGCACTTTATCACGTCTCGTTATAGCGGATCTCACTGTAGATCGTTGTCTCGATAAAAAAATTAAAAAAAAAAAAATTTTTTTTTAATTTTATTCTATATTTTCGACTTCTTTTTTCGCGTAGGACCATTCCCTTTCCGCTTGCACCACCAGTTACCAACCACCCTGTATATTAAAACTACTCTTCTTTACAGAACTTTAGCCTAAAACAGTGAAACATGTATTCTATATTTCTTAAAAGGTTAGTTCGAATTTGATGATACGGATGAACAATTACTATCGATTTCCAGAAGTTAAAATCTTTCTCGTTAATAATATATCATCTCTGTGATCAGTAAAGAAGAGTTAAAAAACGTAAAAGATATTACAAATTTAAAATACCAAAAGTACTTGTCTTCGTTTAAATTTCAGCTTATTACGAGCAATTCTTCGATCTTTTCTCTTACCACTTTCTCCCAGTAATTTTCAATTTCTCACAGAGGAATTTGTATATTAAGTGCGTTGCTTATAATTTATCACAGAAACGGCACCTTTGTCACAGAAATAAGGATCACAGACACTTTTCTATCCAAGAACCATTTGCACTAGAAAATTGAGCTTCGATTATCAAAGGTTACAACGGCCAATAGAATCGCCAAGTCGTTAAATTCAATCGCGTAAATAAAAAGAATCGTTTTCCAAGGCGATATTCGCGACAGTCTCTCGTTTTATGGTGATCGCGCGAAATCTATATCGCCAGACTCTTTAAAACTTTATTATCCTGCATAAAATCTTATCGAGCTTTCATAGCACGGTTAAAGATTTAATGTCGAATATCGATTCGTCGTTACCTACGTCGGGTAAGAAAGATACGACGGGAAGGGAACTTAGCTGACAGTGTTTCGCCAATGAAATTTCATCCACCTTACGTATGGTGTATAAGAAAACACGATTTACATGGGAAATCCGCAGCCTGCACCAAGATGATATTTTATTCGATCCTCTGTCGCGATGATTAATTTCGGCCGATATTGCCATTCGAAATAGCCGATGAAATTGCGAAAGTGTTGGAGAATCGTTTCGCGAAAATTGCATACCTCCACGTACACGATAACTGCGATCCCTTTTTTAACGCAATTTTTAAACGCTTTGTGAGTTTACTATTTCAAAAGTTACATATTTCTGAAGTTATAATTATTTGCATCTCCTACAAATTTCAATAAATTCATGCGACTATTTTTTTACAATATTGTTTTATTAGTGTTGGATAATTGTTTTGCGGAAATTGGATACCTCCACGTACACGATAACTGCGATCCTTTTTTTAACGCAATTTTTAAACGCTTTGTGAGTTTACTATTTCAAAAGTTACATATTTCCGAAGCTATGATTATTTGTATTTCCTATAAATTGCTATAAATTCATGCGACTATTTTTTTACAATATTATCCTTACATCGTAGCGACGTATCTATTCTAGATAATTCACTGAATAGTTTAGTTTCAAGTTAAAGTTAAAATTCGCGATTCCGTTCTTACCAATTGTTACAAAAAATATATTATCTTCAAAATTGAAAGAAAATTCTAATTAACATATTGTTGGCAGGCCACGAGTTAACTCGTGTTTTAATGGCCAACCAAAATCAAGAGTATTTCTTGTGAGCAACTTCACAACACTTATACCTCAAATCAAATTGTGGTAACTTGGAAAATGATACTGTATCAGGAGATAGTGAATCTGATATTAGACCTCCAAAATATCATTAAACCTACGTGTATATTACAATACAATAAGCACATGTGTTACGACCGCTCGCGACAAGACGCGATCGCGAGGAAACGCGTCAGAAGAGGCGTAAATTCTCGCTACGAATCGACACCGCGAACCAGTCGTTCCCCTGTTTCGATTAGGATAACGGAGGTAGTTCAAATGAATGTAACACTGAATTAACAGGGTTAATATAAGCTTCTATTTTTAACAATATTTAAAATCATAATGAGCACGTTACAAATGATTTAACGATGATACAACTAGTTTATTGTTACAATTCGACTCGACTTTATAATATTTCTCCACGTATTCGTTTGACTAAGCGACTTTGATTTTATTTCTCTAAACCTCTCGATGCATTCGGTTTGAATCCTCGTATGCCACTGACTGCCCTTCGACTTTTTCCTTTGTCTTCTCTTGTAAACAACCCCCACCACGTTCGAGTCTCGCAACCGTCGCGCCTATGATCACGTATGCCACATTTTTGTGTAGGTAAATAACGGACCGAAGGCGAATCGATGTTTTCTAGAACTCGCTGCTCGACGACAACTATGCGCCTATCGCTACTTTGTGTATATTCGCTGGTCATATAAGACGATCTATCTGCGACACTGTAGTACCAAGGGAGATGGCCTATAGTAAGCCTCGGGGCGTAACAACGTGAAAGGCGTAGATCGTGCAGATCAGTATTTGGTGAACAGCAGTATTTTACGAAAAACTTTAAAGTGGTCCAGAAAATTAGCATTTTTTCTGATAAACTGCACCTTGTTCGATGCATATAAAATGTACTGTACCTATCTGCCAGAAAATAAAACAAGATACAACAAATTTCTACTGGAAGTAGCTAGAGAATGGATAACTGTGGATTCCAAAGAATGCAGCATCGCACCTGGCACTTCTCGAATTTCTAAAACATCTCCTTATTATAGTGATGCATCCTTCAGATATATTTGCAAAAGCTGTTGTGTACCATTAACGTAGGTGATTGTTACACTGTTTATCATAGGAGAAAGAAATATTAAAAGTTGAATAATAAGTCAAATTTATTAAAGTTTATTTATATTGTTTTATTTGTACATCCAATTACGAAACATTCAGTAAAATGTCCGGTAAACAATGTGTTAACTACGAAGAGATTTAACCAAAAGAAAGGTATTTGTCCCACAGCTGAAAGAAAATTCTCTCTTCAAATGATTAAATATGCAAAATTGCCTGACAATTGTATCCAAGCTAAAGGAGAACCTGAACGTTTCACTGCATTATTATTCCATTGAGATGGCGGGTGAGTGGACAGAAATTGAGCGAAGCTGTTCGACGGAAAAACGAGAAAAACAGCGGTGTCCACGCGAAATCTCTAAATCGTCGTTACACATCGAGCATCGTCCCTCGTCGTTCCAAGAGAATCGATTACCATTTAAATGGAGTGTGACTGAGTCCTAACTACATTGTGACCGGTGCCATGTCAGTGTAAATCGAGTCTTAAATTCCGACAGAAAATGTAGCCGTGGGCCGCGTACGCGAAACGCATGCAAATGAACTGCACCGAGTTTCTAGCCGAGTTGCCGACCATTCGTCTGCGGTGTTCCTATTCGAAAAACGAAAGTTTTAACCGGCAAAGCCGGAGGATAGGCGAAACCAGAGAGGGAGATCGTTTATCAAATACTCGAGTACCGGTACCGTGAATGGCAGTCCAAACTTTTTCCATCGGATCCTCTTCAAGCCGACCAACTTCCTCGAAACTTGCCTGTCCAAACACTGTTCACCGATTATTTCGCATCAACCTATGCTAATATCGTGAAAAGCTTGAATTCCAGATGTCGCTAGTATCGTAGTCGTGATATTTCGCGAGATACATTTTGTAGATCGTTTCGGAACATGAAACTCGTAATTGTTAGGTGGCTCAATTACATTTTACTATTAAATCAATCAACACGCTCTTTATACGCTTTGTTTACCCTTCCAAGGTCGAATACTTCCAACCAATGAGAAAAATTGTATTTTATTGAATACAAACAATAGAAATATTTTTCGGAGCAATTTCGTGTGTATAACACAGTGAAATATAGCGGACCAATTTCATCAAAATTGAATACATTTATCGTGCTTCGTTAATCGATGTCGTATCGCGTTTTAAAAAATTGCCTACGAAGAAACTAAATGTTCTATGGAATTCCTGCTATCGAATCAAACACTTTGCGTGAGGATATTTCTCGTATTTTAAACGTGGTTATAGAAATGTATTGGAACAGCATAAATTAGCCGAAACCAAATGTACGTGTACAATATAATCAGGTTATTGCAGGTACACGATAAGTGGAGATGATGATAGCAGTTGTAAAATATTTAAATTTAATAATAATAGGATTTTTCATTGGGCTTATATAGAACGCTAGATTGAATTTGACACTTTGACTACCACGTGGGTCATATATCACCCGCCACGATTTCTCCTGTGACGCCATATTGGTCATTGGTGACCGGAGCGCCTCAACTTCTTACAATTGTAAAAATGGAATGAAAATTGACAGTTAGGGCATTTTGAATATAACCGATAAATAGAAGATACTTTGCAATAAAAAGTGCCACATTGAACGATTAAACATTTTTATTAGAACATCAATAAAAAAAAATGAGAACAAATGTTTCATATAACGATGCACTGTGTTGAAACGCTTGAAACATAAATGTGGCTCATCGATACAATTTGGACGATAGATGGTCACCTTTTTGGTCCGATTCTTAGCAATTTTTGATCCTAACTGTTTAACATTTTTTTTATACCACTCTCTGCAAAATTTTCGTGCCAGGTACGCTTGCTCTTCTTTCTTCTGCGTTTCGCGTCGCAATCTTTGTCGAATAAGTATATTTCACGGCTCTGGTGAATGGCACTGTGTAAGGTGCATCGCGAGTGCCATTCTAAAATCCGATACCTTGATTTTTGTTTTTCTTGTTTGTTTATAGAGTATCATCGCGTTTGAAATTGATGTATTTAACAGTAACTCTGAAGCTAATTTTATATATCACTTGGGGGTTCTTCTATGTGGTAGAATATGCTATAATTTGTGCTACGCCCCGAGGTTTACTATAGGCCGTGTTTCTAACCGTCTCCCTTGGTACTACGGTGTCGCGGACAGATCGTCTTACATGACCGTCGCGTACTACGGCGTCGCGGACAGATCGTCTTACATGACCAGCAAGATATACACAATGTAGCGATAAGCGCGTAGTTGTCGTCCAGCAGCGAGTTCTAAAAACATCGATTCGCCTTCGGTTCGTTATTTTACCTACGCAAAAAAGTGGCGTACGTGATCATAGGCGAGAACGGTTGCGAGACCCAAGCGTGGTGGGGGTCGTCTCTAAGAGAAGACGAAGGAAAAAGTCGAAGGGCAGTCAGTTTCATACGAGGATTCAAACCGAATGCATCGAAAGGTCCAAAGAAATAAAATCAAGGTCGCTTAGTCAAACGAATGCGTGGAGATATATTATAAAGTGGAGTCGAATTATAATAATAAACCAGTTGTTAAATCATTTGTAACGTGTTGGTTATCATTTTAAATATTGTTAAAAATAGAAGCTTATATTAACCCTGTTAATTCAGTGTTACGATCATTTGAACTACATCTGTTATCCTAATCGAAATAGGGGAACGATTGGTTCGCGGCGTCTCGCGATCGCGTCTCTTCGCGAACGGTCGTAACAATTTGATCTAACAAATCTACAGCACATTTTCCTCTGTTGTAATCTACCACTACTATTGCTTTATCACAAACATAATTTTTTTGCGGACCTCTACCATTTCATCGAAATCATAAAAATAATCATAATACCATTTACTAATATCTTCTACACGTCTCAACAATATATTCTGCACGTTTTGCTTACGACGAAATAACGAATGCGAATGGTTTGTTGAAATAAACGAAGCCTTGTTATAATATGTTGCTATCAACTGTTACCAAGGTCACCCGTAACCACCAATAAGATAAACGCTCCATTGGCGAAGAATATTGTCTTACATCATGAATTTATTATTATTTTGCGGTTATACGCTTGGAATAATAAAAATACTCCAGTGGCGCCCTCAGCGAAACATGTGATTTCTGCGTAGCAGTCAAAGTGTTGCATTAGATTTGTACAGAAACAAATCAGAGTGGACCAGTTGCGTTGATTGCTCGCCCGATAAATTACAATAGTTTGCTCGCTGCCACTATCGACAACTACTATTGTCACCTACTTTGACCTTACCTACTATTAAGGGCACAAGAAGTACAGTATACTTTTGTAAGAGAAGACCTCTGTCCTCTGATCTAAAATATTCAATTATTCTATGTGCAAAATTAATGAAGAAGAATAAGAAAAAAGCGTGGTAAATCCATATTTGTTGATTTTCTAATTTCAATGCTACACGACGACCCTTATAACAGAAAATGTGTTCTTTATAGAAATTAATATTTTCTGCTTACAAGCATATAAAGCATTTAAAAATTTCATTAGCATTGTAAGAAGATACAACTATCATGATTCGGTTGATCAATTTTGAAAGAAACCTGAACATGTGACAAGATATTTATTCTAATACAGGGTGGTAATACAGAAAGAAGTCGAAAATATAGAATAAAAATTTTTTTTTTAATTTTTCCATCGAGACAACGATCTACAGTGAGATCCGTTATAACGTACCGCACGCGTACCGAGCAAAAATTCAAAGTCGATTTTCTCGGAAACAAAGCCTCAAACGAAAAATTCTTATTCTATATTTTCGACTTCTTTTTTCGCGTAGAATTACCCCCTTTCCGCTTGTACCACCAGTTACCAACCACCCTGTATATCTGTAAACAAATTTAATGAAAAGACAATTTTGAAACTACGCTATTGAATTGCGAAATTGTTTCCATGAACAAGCATTTCCCTATGCTTTATTTAATGCTAAAATGAAATAAAAGGAGAGAAATTGGTAATATAAAATTCATTCACAACATATTAAATTTGAAATATTGTTATTTTAAAATATGAGCTTAAATTAAACTTGTTACATTTTCCTATTGTAATCTTCCATTAGTGTCGCAAGCACAGGCCAACTTCTCCCATTGCTAGTTATTTTCTCTCACTCGCTATTTTAATTTACATTCACCGGCTGTTTACTTAGTAAACAAAACGAATTGCGGTAGATTTTGAAAGAAAATATACGCTTCCATATCTGGACGAGTAAAAAAAAAGAAACGAATTTTGAGAAAACCTTTTATTACTTTTTTTTTAATGAAATTCGATTTTACCATGAAGAATGTAGCAGTATGATGGAAAAACAACGACAATATAGAACTGTCGCCACTTATCATTCTTCGACGCGTCACTACTTGAATCTATCCATCGAGGGAGAATGTGGAACCTAGCTTCTTATTTTCTCGGTTCTTCCAACTTCTGCATTCCAGCAAGATACTTCTCGGTATTGCATAACGGGATGCTTTGGAGGCGCGAGATTACGTGGAACTATGAGGCAAAGAAGGAGAACGTCGAGCAAATAAGACTTTGCTTTGCTTCGCTTCACTTTTTTCAACGGTAAAGGCGCTGCTTCGTCATTGGAAAAAAGCATACGAACCGAGGATTCTAACACTGTTGCCACATAACCTAAAACGTATCATCGACCATTATACATTTAATCACCTCCGTTCTATTGCCTTCGAGAAGAACAAATTGCTGTATTTTATTTTCTTTTATCTTCAATTGCAAGAAAGATCGTTCGAAAACTAAGTATTTCAAGAAAAAGATTAAGATGATTAAGAATTTTCGAATGCACTGATCGAGTATTTAAAATTCTTGGTGTACCAAACAGCATGCTGATCTAATTGCTATGGTCACAAATGGCTTAAAATTGAGACGATTTACGATAAAAGAATTTAAAGAGAATGTAAAGTTATTGAAAGGTCTAAGATGATTAAGAATTTTCGAGTAGAATGCTGAAGTATTTAAAATTCTTTGGTGTACCAGACACCATGCTGACCTAACTGTTATCGTCATAAATGGTTTAGAATTAAGGGAATTTACAATAGAAGAATTTCGCTAATTTCATTACAGATTTTAACACTTAGAATCTGAGTACATTGGGCTGAGAATTGAGCTTCTTATCTTAATCCTAGAACTTTCTGCAGAGACATAATTACGTATAGTTGAAAGTGTATCGATTGTTGAAATCACGTTGACTGCCGCGCGTGTTTTCAATGAAATCTTCATCAGGACACGAGTACCGCTGTATCAAGCGCACTCTGCTAGATACTCCCACCGATATTTTAGATAACTTAAAATCTCTGCCCTAATTCGTTACAATGTAGAAAGGAAAAATGGAGAACTTATTTCTTAGTGAGTCAAATAACAGTGAAAAAGAAAGCTTTTACGAGGTTAAACACAAATTTGGATGGTAGCGATGAGGAAGAAATCAGATTTCTTAGAAATAGAAATATAAATAGAATTACATCGTCTAATTCTGATTCGGATATTGATAAGTGCAATCGTAGTGATACTGAACGTGATTTTACAAGAATTGATCATTGAGGAAGAAAGAAGAACCGAGATACCGAGGAAAGTACAATTCAATTTGGCGAATGGGATGAATTTAATGGTCGGCAGAAGTCATTTTCTTTTCCCGAGACAGACGGCCTCATTAGGCAATTACCTGGCGATGTCAATCCATATGATGTGTTTCAGCTGTTCGTCGATGACGAAATAATAAACTTACTTGTATCAGAAAATTGAGACAAGGAAGAATGTAAATATTAGAAGATTTAGAGAATTATTAGCTGCAAAATTATTAGGGTTGTCTGAAAATACAAAAAATCCTTGTCTTCGACGGAGCATAATATCGCCGTCCGGAAAAATGATTCCGGAAGAAGCATTAGACGCGCATGCAAAATATGTTATGCGGATAAAAGACGTCGAACGGACCGATCAAAGACACGGAAGAATTTAAAGAAAACAACAACTTATTGTCCAAATTGTCCCGACCAAACTCAGCTTTGTATAGAATGCTTCAAAATTTTACATTCTAAATAATTTTCTTAATAAACCATTTTCGTATTACTTGTATAACAATTCAATAGTTTTATTACTTCTTGTGGAATATCTTTTCAAATACCTACGACGATCCTTCGCAAGTAGTCAAATAAGAGTCACCCGAATACGGGTGACGCAGCAGCATCAGAAACTTTGCTGTCACCCGTATATGGGTGACACGCCCCTGTCAAAAGCTTTGCTGTCATCCAAATGCGGGTGACGCGGTCTCACCAGGAACTTTCGCTGTCACCCAAATGTGGGTGACATCCGCTACCAGGGGCTTTGCTGTCGTCCGAATGCGGATGGGGCGGCCCTATCAGGAACTTTGCTGTCACCCGAATATGGGTGACACGCCAGTCAACGTGTTATAAAAGACAGAAGCGTGATTTACTACGTTTAGAAAAATAGAATTTCCATTTTTTAACGACTGACTCAGTACAGTGCCGAGTTGCGTGTTTCTGAGTGGATGAAATTTGAACACTTTGATGATTCAACACTAATAATCAGTTGGTTATCTACCGTAGCTGGTCATCATCGTCCTATTGGGTTGGCAACTAAGTGATTGCGGATTTTGTCATTACATGGTATAGACAAAATCTGCAATCACTTAGTTGCCAACCCAATGTAATACGTTTAGAACACGTGAACGGAGCACGTGGCTGGATGCACGAATATTCGAAAACGAAGATACACATGGACGTTCCCAGCGCATTTGCAAGCTAATACCCGTGCTAATTTCATTAGACCGATCCAGCAAGTGTTAATGTTACAAACTGGCCAACTTCTAAGGCACGAACGCAGTTGCGAGCAAGGAACTTGTTCGAGGAAGCAACTCGGGGAAAATAATCGGATGAGCTATTCCTTGGAAACGGAACAGCTGTATAACGCGAGAAGTGGAAGATGTTTGTACGCTGGAGCACACTGAAAAATGATAGCAGGATCAAATGTAAAACGATAACGCGGATCGTAGCCAGAAATTATTAAATTATTAGATTATTGTAGCCATTTCATCATCGTTAATCTTATATTTTCTTTTCCTTATTTACTGTGACAGATTCACAAATTTCTTTCTTGATGAATTAACACTAGACCTACCACACCAGTCAAATTGACTGGTTTTACAATTTTATTTTCTAATTCCTACTTCATGTTGTACCTTTTTCCGCAATAATGTAATGACTTTTGCAACGATAACTAAAAGAATAATATAATGAATTTTATTTTGCTTTTTATGTATTCAAACTGAAAATAATTTTGTATCAAGGTTACTTATACCAATACCAGTCAAAATGACTGGTGATTGTCAAAGTGTAAAAGGGTCCTGCAATTTGTTTGTCGAACTCCTGTTTGTCGAACTTTTGTACAACTTGCCACACGTTTTTAAAATTTTTATCGCGTATCACTCGATATGACGATATCAGTTATCAGGAAAATTCCGGATCGATCGCTAGATCGCTAGAAATGCCACACCAGTCAAAACGACTGCTTCTACTATTTTGTAAATGTGTCAACTTTCGTTTAGGGATTATGGTCCCAGATGGATTAATAATACCAAAAATGTACTACATATATTGAGATATGTATAATTTTGTGTGCTACAGTAGATTGGCCGCGTAGTAGTGACACACGTATGCGAATGAGTGTGTGAAGTATGTGTGTGCGCGGCGTCTCGAAAAACACATGAATGCAACTGGTCCGTTGGCAGTGTGGTACGGAAGATGGCGAGACAAAGAAAGTGCCGAGACGCGTGCAAATGTATATCGACGAAAATCCTGGAAATCGTTTATTAAATAAATCTATAACTATTTTAATTTGAATTCTAAGTGTATCCTTAGTGTTCCTTTACATTTATTTCGGCAATTAAAGTTCACAATCCTCAACAACATAACATGGAATTCCTTCTGTAAGAAAGTAATAAATCAATAAATATAAAAATATTCTATCATTACGTATTTTTTAAAGGCCAGTCATTTTCAATGCTTTTGGTAGAAATAGCTTCGTGTTAACTATCGGTAGTTCTAGTGTTAAGAGTATTTCAGCTAAAGTTGTGAGTATACAATTTTTTATCAAATTCTACGTGTAACTTTTATAGTATGAAATATTTGTAGTTATATGAAAATACTATTAATTAACACAAAATTTAATATACCTATGTGTCCCGATTAATTAATATGTGCATAAGTGGTAAATAAATTCAATGAAGCAGAGGTGCTCCCGGCAATTTAATTGAAATTATTTCACAGAAGGATGATATTAATTTAGAAATAAATTAGTTTACGTTTCGTTCAAGTTGAGACAACAAAATTTTACGTATTAATTTCTATCTATGACGCAACATTCTTATGTTTGGAAAACGGTCACCGTATACTTGTCACAGGTTCTGCAACGCTGTGTACACCTGATCGACATTCGCGTCAAAAATTTCAATAGAACGTACCGACACTATCGTTCTATTCATCCCACAACGAACCATCGATAGCCGGTCAATGTCGAATTTTTCTTTCCTCCAAAGCAAGAGAGCAATCTGGTCATCGAATTTTCCACTTTTCACCGAACAAGCCATTGAGCATCTCGCGTTGTTGCAAAAATAATCATTGAACAAATAAACCCATGGTACAGAAAACGTTAAATGTTGTATTTGCGGTTCATCCAGGAGAAGAATATTTTTAGAATATTTATTTTTGTTGAGAATTGTGGATCTTAATAACCGAAATAATGGTATAGGAACACTAAATTTACACTTGGAATTAATATTAGAATAATTACATATTTATTTGATGGACGATTTTTAAGATATTCATCGATACACACTTGCACGCGTCTCAGCACTTTCCTCCATAGCCGACTGTTAACCGACTGAACAGTTCACATTCATCTGTTTTCGAAACCCCGCGACACATATACTTCCACACACTGATATACACATACAAATATCTCTACTACGCATCTAACCCAGTCCAGCACACAAAATTATACATATCTCAATAATTTTAAAATACTTTAGAATATTTAGAATATTTCTAGAATATGTAGCGGCACATGAGTCAGAGAACGATGCGAATCGAAAGCTCATATTGTTGTTTTACCTCGAGACATTGACACCGCCTTGACGCACGAAACGTAACGCTAAATAAACACCGGACAAAACAATGTTGCCGCTACGTGCAACCGTTGAACAAAGACGAATCTGAATTTTTCGACTATCCTCCGACCAGTATAAATAAACGGACGCGATTGTCACATCAACCACATCTCAATCCACATCAGAGGTCAGGCCGCGCTTCGGAACCGATGGGCTGATGATGGAAATAAAGATGTGGCGGCACTCGGCAACAATGTATATCGCCGAAACGAAGTGCCTAATGAGCCATCAATATCCCAACGGTCCTTTCGCCGAATGTTCGAGAGGAGGCGTGCGTGGCAACGGTGGCGGACGCCTAACAAACGCGTGGATGGTGGGGATATTGAGGGGCGACAGAGAAAAAGAATCGGGTTCCTCCGAAAGTCAAGTTGTAACGGCTTCAGTCTTGGAAAGGCACGGCTGGAGTTCGGAAGTAGATTGATCAGTGTGTTAAAAAATAAATTCTCTCTTTTTTTTATTATTATTTTTCATCTTCAATTTCCTTTTCTTTATTTTACGTGACACGATCGCGAGTATATACCCAGTATCTACGAATTATCGATCAATATCTACGAGATATCAGCGATCTTACTTCGCAATTTATATGGTATACTGTACGAGCGTATCAACGAATATAGTTTGTATACTAATTTTTTTTTTTTTAAATATATTTGACGGGTTGCAACAGCAAGTTCTCGTTGTTCTATATTACAATTATCTACAAGTCCTGCGCCAATACATATACAATATTTTGGGCTTACCCTGAAGAAGAAAAAAATGTTCAAGTTTATCCCGAAGATGCGTGTTGGAATGTTGACGGAACCTCGCGATAGATCGCAACTAATAAAAATATGATGGAAGCTCGAAGAACTATGAGAAATGTCATCTAATCATCGTAAAAGTTTCAAAATGTAAAATTCATGAAATGTACGTCTAGCTGTTCGAACAGACAGATGGGAGAAGAGAAAAATAAAAGAAAGGAGAGAGGAAGAATGCGAGACGCGGAGAGGATCTGTTCGATGCGCCGAGTGGGTCGATGCACGGTGACGGAAGAGGAAAAATAAAATATAAAAAGCCGCGTCAAATGGGTCGGTGCACAATGACAGCATAAAGAGCAAGGCACAAAGAATACTATCGCTGTGCATTGACCCGTTTAACTACGCCTGTCGAATTTCATCCCTTATTTTGTATTTGCAGCCCTGTTTATGGTCCTCTGCTTCATGTTCCGTGCTTCAAGAAGAAGAAGAAGAACGTCGAGATGTTACTGTTGATCGTCGACGTAAGATACGACGTCATCGAAGACATCTCGTATGGACAGTTTTCCAAAGAAATAAAGAAGCGAAATATTGTGAAAATGAAAATTTCTTGCATGTTAAAAATTATGCGAATGATATCGTTTCAAATGACTGTTTGATATTTATTAATCCTCTGTACTCTGAATTTTATTTCAATTTCGTTAGCAGCAGCTGTCAAGTGCTTTTAAGTGTTTTATTTGAAATTTACTTTAACTAAAATATAAGAGAATTTAAATAAATAAAGGAAGACAGAAATTCAGTTAGATTCAGTTAAACAGTTTTATTCACACTATTGTTGTATCTTGTAATTTTTAAGTGTGTCATATATCTTGAAGCAATTTCCAGGATGCAATCACAAAAAAAGGTGGCAAAGAATGTCGAGTGGGGCTCGACAAAGCAGCTCCTGAGATAAAAACTGACGTCGAGTCACACTCGACAGAGAAGTGCAAAGAGTTAATGTAAAGTGTTCCAATTTATCAAAGTATTTGACAATTTAATTAAAATGCAAATGAAGTAACAATTGAATGATCTTTAAGTTAATTAATCTTTAAAATATTTCAATATTGAGTACTCATACTTTTGAGCAATAGTTTAGTAGAAATAATTGTTAAAAAATAGAAAAAGGCTGGTGACTATTGTAATCCTGTTGGGTTGTTCTTATTGGGTGTACAAATGTATCAAGGTATTTGACAATTTAATTAAAATGCAAATGAAGTAACAATTGAACAATCTTTAAGTTAGATAATCTTTAAAATATTTCAATATTGAGTACTCATACTTTTGAGCAATAGTTTAGTAGAAATAATTGTTAAAAAATAGAAAAAGGCTGGTGGCTATTGTAATCCTATTGGGTTGTTCTTATTGGGTGTACAAATGTAACAAGGTATTTGACAATTTAATTAAAATGCAAATGAAGTAACAATTATACGATCTTTAATTTACTTAATCTTTAAAATATTTCAATATTGAGTACTCATACTTTTGAGCAATAGTTTAGTAGAAATAATTGTTAAAAAATAGAAAAAGGCTGGTGACTATTATAACCCTATTGGGTTGTTCTTATTGGGTGTACAAATATATCAAGGTATTTGACAATTTAATTAAAATGCAAATGAAGTAACAATTGAATGATCTTTAATTTACTTAATCTTTAAAATATTTCAATATTGAGTACTCATACTTTTGAGCAATAGTTTAGTAGAAATAATTGTTAAAAAATAGAAAAAGGCTGGTGACTATTGCAATATTAATACTAAAACTATCAACGATCAAAGTATAAAAGTTACACCAAAGAAATCAAGATGAAAGGTATATGGAAAAATATATAATGCAAGGGAAAGACATTTATACCCATACTTGCAAAAAAAAAATCATTGAAATCACAAACTGTAGCGTGGCAAATTTATAAAATTCCTACGAAAACCTACGAATTGACCATTTCGAATATCTCGGTGTTTTCAATATAGTTAATTAAATATATCTCCATAAAAAATAAAAACAATGTTACATTTCGATGCAGTCTTTAAAAAAAAAAAAAAAAGAGAGGAAACAGGATAAATCCAACAAACAGGAGAATTTCAATGGAAATTTAATACAAGACTGATCGTTAGACCAATGAAATAACGCAATTTCCTAGTTATTCCATGCAACGTGAGCTCAACAACTGTCAATTCTACTGAAACTGATTGGAATTTCAAAGCCACTAAGGGGTCCTAATGGAATCCGGTATTATCTGACCGGACATTTATGACTAGGGGAGAGTTTGTCTTGGAATTACCGCGACGCTCGCTAATATTTAACTGGAAGGGGGCTGGTGAGTTTCGGTAAGCCCGAAATACGGCGCGAAGTCGAACCGGAAGGAAGCAGGCCGCAGATTAAACGGAAAACTAGCGTTGAATTTAACATTGGCCAACTCATGGGATTAATTAAGCTATTAGTCGATTGGTCGAATCTATTTTAAAGCTGGTGAAAAGTAGAATAAAAAAAAAAAAAAAAGCGAAGAAGAGAAAAAAAGAAGAAAGTTCATGGAAACAGGTTATTATGGAAGAAGAATAGCTTCGTTAACGTCGCAAAGATATCTCGGTGAAACTGTAAGAAAAACTTGAGAGTTGCACTGAGAGATCTTGAAACACGAAATTCATGTCACACGTTCGCCGTCTTTAAAAAAGGTAAAACGCTCGACGTATCAAAGAAATGTGGTGGTTTCCAGGTTTTATCCTCTCTTTGCCAGAGTCAGCAGATAATTTTCTACTGGTTTCTTTGAAACGTAGACCTTGGCAAGCGTGGCGCGAAAGAGTCGCCAGAGTATCAAGTTACAACATGTATATCTCTAACCTTTGAACTTCTCACTTTAGTTTTCACAATCGTCAGTTCGCTAATTCCTCTATCGATCATCCTATAGCATTCCACGTGCGCCATCCTACTTTCATCTTGTTTTACCACGTCCAGGTTACCAACAAAACAAGAAAAATCTATTCTTCATACTTTAACCTTTTAAAGATGGATCGCCTGCAGCCTGTCGTCAACTTAATCCTATGTTACACAACATTGGCAAATACAATTTACAAATCTTGGAAAAATCCGATTTTGAAACATTCGCGATTCTATCACATTCAAAGTGCGCGCGTTTCTTTTCTAAGCGTCGCACCTGCCCTCTGCTGTTCACGATCGGAACTACCGATGTAGAAGCTTTGGAAATTATTTTTAAAATCTTGCTAAGCAAACAGAACAAGAGAAATAAGAACGTAGATCGTAGAAAAGAAGGAGATACAATAAGGAGAAAAATGAAAGTTGGTACGAACCGATAGTTGAACGGGCCTGCGAGTGAACGATGGGATTGTTGTTCGCCTCTGAGTTGGTCGTCTGTGGTCGATCGGTTATGGCGGCAGTGGTGGCGATGGTGCTTCCGGTGGCCGAGGTGAAGCTCAAAGTGGACGTGGAGGACGGGTTCGTTGCGTTTAACGGCTTAGAGGACCAGGAGCTGCAAGTGTCGCAGCCCTCCGCGGAACGTGTGGACAAGCGGCAGCAGGACCAACGCTTTCCACTCCACAGTCCGGCGTGGTAACGACCGCTTAGGCCAGGATTCTCGCTGCACACTGTGAACAGACCAACGAACCGTCGAATTAGATATTTTATTAACAAATTAGAATATTAGTTTTATTAACAAATTGGTTATAAATCGTTAGTTATAAAGCTTACTTTATGTCTAGATATGTTCTATTCCTATGTTTCTTTTAATAATTTAATCAATAAAAAGCCTTTAACATTTCAAATGCCGCGCCGAAATCGCATGTTTCGCTGAGGGCACCGTTAGATGGAACATCTGTTCTCATTTTTTTTTTATTGATGTTTTAATAAAAATGTTTAATTGTTTAATGTGGCACTTTTTATTTTAAAGTATCTTCTATTTATCGGTTGTATTCAAAATGCCCTAACTATCAATTTTCATTCAATTTTTACAATTGTAAGAAGTTGAAGCGCTCCGGTCCCAACGTGGCAGTCAAAATGTTAATAATTAAAGGAAGAATATTTTCATAATTTCTATGAAAAATATATTTGCACCAAAAATTTCTTGCTACTTCTGTATATTTTTTAAAGTCTCTTTCATAATTTATCAATATCATCATGACGGTCCAGTCTTATTACAGTTCTAATGAAATTTCAGAATGTTTCATGTAATACACGTAATTTATTCATAAAAGGTTTCTACGAGTTTCTGGTGAACCACTGTATGTTAAAAGTGTGATGTGTGTTTATAATTAATTTGGTTATCCTTCTAATTATTTTTATCCGATCTGAGGTGGTGGTTGGTTGCAGATGTAAGTGCCCAAGAAATACTTTCGATGTTCAACAACAAAGTTTATTTAACAATCAACAGTTAACAAACAACAGTCAACAATCAACAGCCAGCAATAAACACTCAACACTCAACATCGGAAAGTCAACAGTCAACAGTAAATAGTAAACAGTAAACAGTTGTGGCGCATGAAAAGAGAGTTGTGCATTTCGTCCCGGGACTAACGGTGGACTCGTCAGTAAGGCTATGCCCGGTAGTCCCTGTCTTAGACGTAGAGGGAGTCTCGCTAAGTGCGGTATTTGTATCAATCGTTCGTATATTCGACCGCTAGCGAGTTAGATAGACTCGTTGTCGTCGTAGCCCTCTAGTGTTGGCGGTTGCTACCAGCGGATCGCCCGGGAGGTGATGCGCCGCGTTGATGCCTCGACCTGTCGGCGTCCTATTGATACCGATCCGCCACACAGTCAACAGTAAACAGTAAACAGTCAACAGTAAACAATAAACAGTAAACAATAAACAGTCAGCAGTAAACAGTCAACAGTAAACAGTCAACAGTAAACAGTCAATAGTAAACAGTAAACAGTAAACAGTAAACAGTAAACAGTCAATAGTAAACAGTCAATAGTAAACAGTAAACAGTAAACAGTCAATAGCAAACAGTAAACAGAAAACAGTAAACAATAAACAGTCAACAGTAAACAGTCAATAGTAAACAGCCAATAGTAAACAGTCAATAGTAAACAGTAAACAGTCAACACTAAACAGTAAACAGTAAACAATAAACAGTAAACAATAAACAGTAAACAGTAAACAGTCAACAGTAAACAGTCAACAGTAAACAGTAAACAGTTAACAGTAAGCAGTAAACAGTAAACAGTAAACTGTAAACAGTCAATAGTCAACAGTCAATAGTCAACAGTAAACAGTAAACAGTAAACAGTAAACAGTCAATAGTAAACAGTCAATAGTAAACAGTAAACAGTCAACAGTAAACAGTCAACACTAAACAGTAAACAGTAAACAATAAACAGTAAACAATAAACAGTAAACAGTAAACAGTAAAAAGTCAACAGTAAACAGTCAACAGTAAACAGTAAACAGTTAACAGTAA
>NT_177578.1:27957-55683 GCF_000188095.3 Bombus impatiens
TAAACAGTCAATAGTAAACAGTAAACAGTAAACAATAAACAATAAACAGTAAACAGTAAACAGTAAACAGTAAACAGTAAACAATAAACTATAAACAATAAACACTAAACAATAAACAGTAAACAATAAACAATAAACAATAAACAACAAACAATAAACAAACACGCTTGTCGAATATGTTTTCTTCGCTGTTGCGCTAGACCCTCTGCACTTCGCCGTTACGCCAGGCCCTTTGCACTTTGCCGTTACGCTAGACCCTTTTCATTTCGCTATTTGAAACGGAATGAATCTTTTGTTCCAAACCAAACGGATTCTTTTCTCTGTTGCCCCTCGCTATCCCCACTACGCACGCGTTTGCTAGACGTCCACGACGGTTGCCACGTATGATTTCTTCCGAATATTCGGCGAAAGGGCCATAGGGATATCGATGGTACATTGTGCATGTCAGCCTTACGCTTAGATGGCATAGCGCTTTGTGTCGCGAGGCGTCGGAAAGTTCCGTCTTCGAGTGTCACTACAGATCTTGCGATCGTAACGAGAATATCTTAAATTTCAGCAAAATATAAATCGTTGTTAATACACGTGATTTCTCGTTTCCATTTAATCCTCGAGTTTTCTCCCGAAATATCGCGTATCGTTTTGTTTATCGAAATAGATAACAAAGGGAAACGGGATATAAAAATTTAGAGACTGCCAACGAGATTAATTGTGGAGATCGTGGATCTGATTGGCAATGAGCATTAAATGAACGCATGGCTGCTAGAGATCTATAGTTCGATTTCCATTTTTAACGAAACAACAACCGAGAGTTTTCAATTTTTTAAATTATTCCTTCGAACGAGAAATGAAAATATACGTCATGATTCTGTCAGAGGAAAAGGGAAACAGAATCGATGATCATTAGCCTCTAACGAGAGAAGACAAAAAAAACCAAATAGCGAAACGCCATTGGTTCACGAGACAGCGTTCGATTTATTCGAGGCGAGCTTTCGCGTCGTGTTGTATTTATTTGGCAAATTATCTATCGCATCCCTTCCCCTATTGTTCCCCGTGGAATATCACCGATGAATTTGATAAAAATCATGCTTGCGCTGTTTTATCTACGAATCTGATTAGCGCACACTGCCCATTCCTCACTTTCGACCACATCGACAAACAACAGCGCCATCAAAGCACCTAGCAACTTCCCATTCGCGGAACTATGTTCCTGGCGAAACTTTTCCTCGCTAGAGAGAAAAAAAAGGATGGACAGAAAAATTTTTCCCCGTTGTCTCACCGTGAAGCTTTCTCACATTTTGTTGGGGTCGCCAGCGGGAGACATCGCGAACTACAGAAATGCATTCGAGAAGTGGAGGCGAGCAACATGGCGATAATTAACAGGAATTGGTCTAACCGCTTCCAGTACGAAAACTGTTCCTTTAGACTTTGAAAATTCCTTCTTATACTTTTGCCAATTGGACTTATACTTTTTGTAGGATAGCCATTGTAAGAGTTAGAAAAAATTGTACTACAATTGGGATTTGTAACATCTTAGAAATTTTTTTCTTTTTTTTTTATTATTTATTTATTTACATTTTACAATTTATCCAGTAGGACATTTGGTAAAATATTATAGCTTAGTGATATAGCAATATAGTGTTACGTTTTGTCTGGCTCGTTTTGGTTGCGTTGCCGTTAATTTTTGAATTTAGATTAAATTGTAGTATTGTCTGTTATTTAATGCGATTTGAAATTAAATTCCACGTTTCGGTTAACCTGCTATGCGCAGGAGTACTGGCACGGGAGAGGATTAAAGTCGGTGAAAATAAATGTTCGCTTAATCCTGCTATATTATTAGACAAATATTCTTCACAAAAAAAAATGTTTATTCGTATTCCAATTGGATATTGACAGAATAGTCGTTGAAATTTCGAATGCTCGGAGTTACGATCGTTCGCAATACGTTTCGCTCTTATTAATTACAAGATTTTAATTTCGATAGATTTTCGATAGTTTACAAATTGATAAATACAAACACGTCGATTAACAAGACTAACAAGAATTGGAAACTAATAAAACAAAGAACTAAAAGCTAAAGAACTAAAGGACTAAAGAACCTAAAAGCTGGGAGCAAAACTAAGAGCTAAAGGAATTAAGAGCTGAAAACTAAGGAACTGAAGAATTAAAAAACAAAGGAATTGAGAAATTAAGAGCTAGAGGAATTAAGAATTAATCGCTATGAACAAGAAATTACTTGCCAGGAAATGGGAACTGATCGCCAAGGACCAAGGAGTTAATCACCAAGGACTGAGAAAACTAATCACCCAAAACTGAGGAATTAACTACTCTAAAACTAAGGAATTATTACCGCTTCTTCTATGCCGCTACGCTTATTTATATTTAGGTCTACCGTGGAGGGGTTGTCATGTGACGGGTTATTCCGTGGGGGTTGTGAGGTTCGAATTTGGTTTATGTACAAATTGTTAAAATTTATTTAAATTTCAAATTGGAACGCTCACTCGCGCTATTGGCAGTTTTAGCCTACGTTACGGCGCGTGCGCAGAGCGGGACGTGACAATAGCATGTGGATGGCTACCTCCAGTGGGATACCATCTTCGAATTTGATTGATTTATTTCTTTAGTGTGGTGAGTGTTTGTATGTTAGGTTACGTCCTTTGTGAGATCTGTTGGGTGCTTCCTTTTTAATCTTCTCTTAGAAATTGGTAATAATATGAACACGAGTGTAAATAGTGGACTGAAAATTATAGTGTTATGAGGTTATGGGGATATAACCTAACAAATACGATGATGGTACCCCGCTGGGGGTAGCCACCCACATGCTATATTAGTATACCGCTATAATTACCAAATGTCCTATTGGACAAATTGTAAAATGTAAATAAATAAATAAATAAAAAAAAAATGAGGTTATGGTTACAGTGGACGCTTATTCGTTCAGAAACATCTGAAGACAGTAAACACATACAGAGGTGTTGGACAGGGTTCTGTATGTATATGTTTGTATAATACGTATATGACATAAAGAGGCATTTCCATTATTTTGTCCAACCTCTGTATATAAATATATTTCATAAGAAATATTATAAAAATAAAAAAGGGAAATTTCTGTGTACATAGAATGTTACGTCGGGCGACCGTCTACCTAGACCAGGCCTAGACGTACCCTCAATAGTCTTAAGGACCCATCATAAATCCCAGTAATTTGCTAGCTAAGGTCCTTCAGACCCAACAAATATCTTTTTTCGGAATCATTTCTAAAGACTATGGTCTACTACTGCTTGACAAGGGAAAGTTAGTTTTTCTCACGTACGATGCTTCCTACTAGCAACTTTCTATCGAGGGCGGCTAGGACCTTCCAAGTCCACCAACCTTCGTTTATCCAATCGGAAGCAATGTATACTGCCCTCACTTTCCTGACCAAAATGTCATGAACAAATCCGATGGTCCCGTGCGCTAGACACATCCATCGCTAGCTTTCCTCCGACACAGCATCGTCACCCAAGCTCGCTGCTCCTACGACCTTAGGAGGGTCAAGTCAACCACTTCTCCTACGACATCAGGAGGGTCGAGTCAGCTACTTCTACAGACGCTGGAAAGGTCAGCGCCTAAGTCTAAGCACGACGCTAGAGGAGTATAATTCGCATCAACTATCCAAGTCAGTTCTCGGGATCACCGAACATTCACTTCTTCCATTAAGCATCCTCTAGTGCTACGTCCACTAACGTACTAAGTTCAATTATAAGAGCCTTGCTCTAGTTTGCATATCTATCTTACCTTCGGGCGACAAATTGTCATCTGGGAATTATATCTACTCAACAGTGTAACTTAAGTGTTGGAAATAAAACTTTATAATTCTGTGAATCACAGTGTTATACTAACTCAATGACCCCTATTATCTTAACGGAAATCAGGGGTTCGATCAACCCGTGGTGTCGATTGCTATAATCGTAACGGGAATTTACGACTCCCGTCGACGTCTCTCCTCGCGATTGCGTCTCCCCGCGATTGGTCGAAAATACATAGAATATTTGATTATGTTTGATATTGAGTTTATGAGAACGTATTCAAAAGTCGGGATTTTGAGAATTTCAATTTAATTATACAGGGTGATTGGTAACTGGTGGTACAAGCGGAAAGGGGGTGATTCTACGCGAAAAAAGGAGTCGAAAATATAGAATAAAAAATTTTCGTTCGAGGCTTTGTTTTCGAGAAAATCGACTTTGAATTTTCGCTCGGTACGTGCGCATTTTATCACGTCTCGTGATTTTTAAATTAAAAAATTAAAAAAATTAAAAAAAATTTTCATTGCATATTTTCGACTTCTTTTTTCTCGTAGAATCACCCCCTCTCTTGTACCACCAGTTACCAACCACCCTGTATATTTCAATGCTTGCAAGTATGTTCCTCGGAACCTAACCCCAAATATAACCTGGATGTTCCGAGTTTTGCGTACATGTTGTCAGTTGTACAGTAGGTTGTATCGTGTTCGAAGACAAGAAAATCCACAGACGAATCTCGTGCGGGGAAAATAAGAGGTCAAGAGGAACGATAGAGCGTGTAACAAGGGGGGGGGGGGCGGGGCTAAGAATTAATTAATCCAAGTAGCTCGTTAAAATGCGATCCGCGGGAAGAAATAGTAATAATTCCGAGGATTACAATTAGATCCCTTGACCTTGTTTCAGATGGGCGAGCAAGTTGTTGCGTGGAAAGCAACGAATATTAAAATCGAACGTTACCACGGTGGATGGGGTTTTGTATTATCGCGGTAGGAAAATCTCATTTTTAGAGATTAAACTGGCGAAACAAATTATTAAGATTGATACAGAATATGCTGTGTTATTTGTAATTAAATAATTGTCTGGAAATGATGCATCAAGTAAATCCAATGCATCAATTAAATCCTCTACTAAAGTAGATAACTGTCATTCTAATAATTTTTACTTTATTTTTTTAAGATAAAAATCAGAATAATGGTAGATGTTTCATATTTTGTTGAGATTAGCTGATAGAGAAACGAGTGGATGAATTTGTAACAGAGAAATATATTGAAATAAGTATAAGTACAAGTATAGTGTATGAGATCAAAATCAAGTAAATTGTTCTAGTTATTTATTAATTTAATGTGTGATATTGTTGAGGTTAAGTGATAGAAAAACGACTGGATGAATTTGTAACAGAGAAATATATTGAAATATGAGTACAGGTATAGTGAGATCAAAATCAAGTAAATTGTTACCATTATCTATTAATTTAATGTGTGATATTGTTGAGGTTAAGTGATAGAAAAACGACTGGATGAATTTGTAACAGAGAAATATATTGAAATAAGTATAAGTACAAGTATAGTGTATGAGATCAAAATCAAGTAAATTGTTCTAGTTATTTATTAATTTAATGTGTGATATTGTTGAGGTTAAGTGATAGAAAAACGACTGGATGAATTTGTAACAGAGAAATATGTTGAAACAACTATAAGTACAGGTATAGTGTATGAAGTCAAAATGAAATACATTGTTGCCATTATTTATTAATTTAATGTGTGATATTGTTGAGGTTAAGTGATAGAAAAACGACTGGATGAATTTGTAACAGAGAAATATATAGAAATATAAGTACAGGTATAGTGAGATCAAAATCAAGTAAATTGTTATCGTTATTTATTAATTTAATGTGTGATATTGTTGAGATTAACTGATAGAAAAACGACTGGATGAATTTGTAACAGAGAAATATATTGAAATAAGTATAAGTACAGGTATAGTGTATGAAGTCAAAATCAAATACATTGTTGCCATTATTTATTAATTTAATGTATGATATTGTTGAGGTTAAATGATAGAGAAACGACTGGATGATATTTTAATAGAAAAATATATAGAAATATAAGTATAGGTATAGTGAGATCAAAATCAAGTAAATTGTTATCTTTATTTATTAATTTAATGTGTGATATTGTTGAGATTAACTGATAGAAAAACGACTGGATGAATTTGTAACAGAGAAATATATTGAAATAAGTATAAGTACAGGTATAGTGTATGAAGTCAAAATCAAATACATTGTTGCCATTATTTATTAATTTAATGTATGATATTGTTGAGGTTAAATGATAGAGAAACGACTGGATGATATTTTAATAGAAAAATATATAGAAATATAAGTATAGGTATAGTGAGATCAAAATCAAGTAAATTGTTATCGTTATTTATTAATTTAATGTGTGATATTGTTGAGGTTAAGTGATAGAGAAACAACTTTTTAGATAGAGCTTTTCTTGAAGTAATTACTTCAACACATTTAATAATGAGATGTCAATATACTTCAAATAATTAGATTTCGCTGGCTGAATATCATAATGATGCAAAACTGTAATGTCATACAAAATTCGTCATATATTGTTCAAAAATTTAAAACTATGTAAAATGTAAAACTAAGGGGAAACATGGAAGAATTAAGCTATGTGACAAAATTCAAGTTCTCAAAATTCTAACCTATACCATTATGATCTTGAGTCTTAACCTAAAAACCAATTACTTGAAAACCCTAAAGACTAAGGAAAAAATTCCCTCTAACTTGAGTCATACTGTGCACTCATTCTACAATTTTTGTATTCTACGTAAAACAATCGAGTTTCGAGCAATTGAACTAAAAGAAAGGAAAAAATACGAGTGCCGAAGAACAAGTAGAATGTGCACGCAACGCTATGAAAGCACTGACCCGCGGACATCTTACAGAGGCCGGAAAAACGTTTCGCATCCGCCCTCGAGAGCACGAAACAAGTGGCCGCTCCTCGGAACACGTGAAAGGCTATTCACGGGCTTTTTGCATGCGGCAACGATCGTCTTTCAGACGATGCAACGTCTCAAACGCACGAGCTCGCGTAAATCGACGCCCTCTATGAAATTGATGTTGCTGGGGTAGAAGAGCCATTCTTATGAATATGATTTACGTAGGTCATTTCGATAATTGAAACTCCTCAAGCGAACTTCCTTTACCTTGAAAATCATTGTGAACACGTAAAATCGTGAGAAGTCTGGTAAAAATAATTCTTATTCTATTGTCCATGAATATTTGAATATACGTTATTACAACACGTTGACTGCCGTGCGTGTTTTCAATGAAATCTCCTTCAGGCCACGAGTACCGCAGAACCAAGCGTACTCTGCTAGATACTCCCACCGATATTTTAGATAACTTAAAATCTCTGCCCTAATTCGTTACAATGTGGAAAAGAAAAATGGAAAACTTATTTCTTAGTGAGTCAAATAACAGTGAAAAAGAAAGCTTTTACGAGGTTAAACACAAATTCGGATGGTAGCGATGAGGAAGAAATCAGATTTCTTAGAAATAGAAATATAAATAGAATTACATCGTCTGATCCTGATTCGGATATTGATAAGTGCAATCGTGGTGATACTGAACGTGATTTTACAAGAATTTGTCATTGAGGAAGAAAGAAGAACCGAGGTACCGAGGAGAGTACAATTCAATTTGGCGAATGGGATGAATTTAATGATCGGCAGAAGTCATTTTCTTTCCCCGAAACAGACGGCCTCATTAGGCAATTACCTGGCGATGTCAATCCATATGATGTGTTTCAGCTGTTCGTCGATGACGAAATAATAAACTTACTTGTATCAGAAAATTGAGACAAGGAAGAATGTAAATATTAGAAGATTTAGAGAATTATTAGCTGCAAAATTATTAGGGTTGTCTGAAAATACAAAAAATCCTTGTCTTCGACGGAGTCAGCATAATATCGCGGTTCGGAAAAATGATTCTGGAAGAAGCATTAGACGCGCATGCAAAATATGTTATGCGGATAAAAGACGTAGAACGGACCGATCAAAGACAGGGAAGAATTTAAAGAAAACAGCAACTTATTGTCCAAACTGTCCCGACCAAACTCAGCTTTGTATAGAATGCTTCAAAATTTTACATTCTAAATAATTTTCTTAATAAACCATTTTCGTATTACTTGTATAACAATTCAATAGTTTTATTACTTCTTGTGGAATATCTTTTCAAATACCTACGACGATCCTTCGCAAGTAGTCAAATAAGAGTCACCCGAATACGGGTGACGCAGCAGCATCAGAAACTTTGCTGTCACCCGTATATGGGTGACACGCCCCTGTCAAAAGCTTTGCTGTCATCCAAATGCGGGTGACGCGGTCTCACCAGGAACTTTCGCTGTCACCCAAATGTGGGTGACATCCGCTACCAGGGGCTTTGCTGTCGTCCGAATGCGGATGGGGCGGCCCTATCAGGAACTTTGCTGTCACCCGAATATGGGTGACACGCCAGCCCCTGCCAAAAGCTTTGCTGTCACCCAAATGCGGGTGACGCGGTCTCACCGGCTTTCGCCGTCACCCAAATGTGGGTGACACCCGCTGGCAGGGGCTTTGCTGTCGTCTGAACGTGGGTGAGGCGACCCTATCAGGAACTTTGTTGTCACCCGAATACAGGTGACACGGCTCTGTAAAAACTTTGCTGTCACCAGAACACGGGTGACGCGGCCCTATCAGAAACTTTGCTATCACCCGAATATGGGTGACGTGGCAGTCAACCTGACAATACATGCAATTGTTCACCAAAGTATTTCAACACTTACAGAAACTTTTTATTACAGAAAGTAATAAAAATTATAAAAGCTGATGAACTTTTCGTAAATCCACCTTTTATAAAAGTCTCAATTTCATTCAATCACTGTTCAATTGTTCACACAAATGATCTAATTCTATAAGTTGATTTAGTCGAATAAATGAAACACAAAGTAAATTTGTAAAAACAATAAGTATATAATAATAAATAATAATAAATAAATAATAATAAATAATAAATAATAATAAATAATAATAAATAATAAATAATAATAAATAATAAATAATAATAATCTTCGCTTTTCCTTGCCTTTCAATTTTATGGATTTGATCAGTGTAACTTGTTATCGTATTTAAGGGGGGGGGTAAGGTTAATTCGTACAAAAAAGGCATGTTTTTGTGAATTTTTTGTGACGACACAGTTAAAAATCTCTTTATTAAAACCAGTAGTACATTAAAGTATGACATTCGAAGAATGTTGTATAAAATTTTCACGGAGAAATATTAAAAAATACGGCAATGGCAGCAATTATTCGGACGTGTCTCGGAAAAAAGTAGAATTGTTCATAACTTAGTGCTGGATCATCTAAAATCAAAAAATCAAAGTTCATTCGTTAGGTAACAGTTTTCCCAAGGTAACACTGGCAGGGTTTTGCGAAATTTCAATTTTTCACTTTTTTGGAACACTTTGAATGGAAAAACGCGGCTTTTTGCGAAAAAATCGGCTAATTTGTTATTGTAAAATAAAAATAATTAACAAATTTGAAAAAACTCTCTAGCGTTACCTCGTAAATTATGTACAGAAATAGTGTTCAAAATTTCAAAAGGCTCGGTGCAGTAGTTTTGAAGTTATGAGGGGCACCGACTTTGAAAACGTGAGTTGTGGGGAAAACTTTGTTGTGGCTTTGAAGTTTTGAACACTAAAAAATCTGGTATAAAACGTTCATAAGCGAATTTTATCGGCTTACCTCACACTAAATCATCAATGCCAGGTCCATAAAGGATGTTGCTATCATCCATGATGTCTAAAGCATCTCTTTTTGCTCCTGTCTACGACCAATCCTACCCTTCTTTAGTTTGTCTTTCAGCTTCCTGCTCTGCTCGGCTTACACGTATGGAGTCAGTTGATCGCGCCCAGTCATCAGCGCTTGATCCACTACTGATTCCCATGTCTTGCATGAAGGTTAGTAAAGCAAAAGAACCTTCGTTGAAAACACTGGCTGCCACATAAGCTGCAGTTTCAACGATGACAGAGGTTTCACTCAAGTGCTTCGGTGAGATTTTCCAAATAAGTTGGTTCAAACTCTCATTGTTGCTCTGCGTGAAGCTTCCGACACATCGCTCCAGGAGAGCATCTTTGCTCAGATCTTCATAGATAGGCATTCAAAACATCCTCGGGAAGAGCACTGTACGTGTGTTTGAACGAATCCAATGCATCAGCAGCTGCAGCTTTTTGCCATTCGCACCAGGAGTCCGCGCCGCTCGGGCATTTTTTATGCTGCGGATTCTCGTCCGTCGAACTGTAGTGAAAGAACGTTGCCCAGATAGCATTCTTCATACTTTCCACGGAATCAGAGTAACGTCTAATAGCCAAACCGTAGTGTACCATCAGTTTATCGATCATTTTAGCCGTAAGCTTCCCTTTAGCAGACAGACTCTTTCTTTCGATCTTCTTTCCAGCCTTAGTTTCAGTATCGACAACGGTATTTTTGACTATTTCACGTAGACGAGTGCCCATTCTTTTTCGAACATGTTCTACACATTCTTTTTTCACTATTGAAAAATCATCGCCATAAGGTTTAGAATTCACCAACTCGGAGTAAGCTTTAGAGTCACCGTCGCCGATATAGTTGCGATATCGTACACCATTCTTTACCGAGCGTTGAAACATGGTTTTTATCGCTTCGACCTCCATACTTCCAGTTGCACCGGTATGATTTGCCCGACACTTTCCAGCACTTACATTACTTACAAGTTTTACATTCATGGCAGTGTGAACTTTTGACGAAAATGTCAAGAACTTTACCTGTAAAGTAACCGATTAACGAGGTGGCGCCGGATAAAGATGAGAAGCTTCTCTTCTTCCATGTTCCGTCGGCCGATACGGTGAGTTCGTCGGTATCTTCAGTCTTTTTCTCTTCGGCTGTTGCTGCTTTTTCTTCTTTTATAGCAGATAAAAAAAGTCGATTCGCTACTTTTCTTACGGTCGAGCACATTTTTTTCACGTAATCATTGTACGTCGGTGTCGATAAAAACCTACTGGACAAATCCATCAAGCCGCAGAACTTTTCACAGCCATCTAATCCAAGGCCTAATATCCTCATCACGAAAACAAACCGATAATTAACTTCGAAAATACCAGAGTTTATTATTGCACTAGACGGAACATTTGCAATCTGTTTACAGCATTCGCACGACACTTTGATGTTAAATCCAAGGGCTTCTTTCTTAGTCGAATGAAAATTTACTTTTCCATCACATTTCACACACTTCACTAGCGTAGCAATTGTTGAAAAGACTAATAAAAAATCAATTATCCTATAATGTTTTTCAAGGTCCTCCGCAACTTGATCTTCAACGGTCACTTTTATTTTTTTAGCCGACGCGCTACTCGTTGAAATGCCTTCGTCTTTACGTTTGTGCGGAGGTACAATTTTTCTAGGTCGATATAATCTCGAACCAGTTGCTTTTCTATCAGCTCTTGTAATTTTTTTAGGCATTTTAGTAATAATTTAATACAAAACTTAATGAAAACAGAGCCAAAATGATGCGAAAATAGGAACGCACGTATACGTCTGCTCGATAGAATATTTACCGCTACACCAAATTTTATACTTTATACTGACAAAATATACAGTACAGGTATAAGGAGGTTTGTACTTAAGTGGAAATTTCTATAGATAGATCTGGAGGGTAAGATTAGGTATTATATAGAGAGTGAAACATCTACCAGGTAACAATAGCACGCTCGGGTCGGGTAGGTATTAAAATCCGACATGTATAAAAATACTCGTAACTTGGTCAATTTTGCTCCAATCGACTTGAAATTTTTACACGATATTCTTAAGATATTATGCATTCAATTAAAAAAATAAAAAAAAAATTTTTAATACCTCACCCCCCTCCCATAAATAGACGTATTACGTTTGTTACGTGAAAAATTTAAGGTGACATTTGGTGTAGCGCGTTAAATAATCACTCGGTGTTCAGGTCACCAATATATTTATTAACAAATGTCTTTTTTTTGATCGCGTCGCGTATCGCTCTCAATCTCGCTGCACGGTTACAACTCGACTTCATCGCTTGCCGGTTCAAACTTAACTGTCGATAGGATTCGATTCTTTTCTTTTTGTCACCCCTCAATATCCCCACTATCCACGCGTTTGTTAGGCGTTGCCACGCACGCTTTCTTCTCGAATACTCGACGAAAGGACCGTTGGGATATTGATGGCTCATTAGGCACGTCGCTTCGGCGATATACATTGTTGCCGAGTGCCACCATACACATAAAAATTTGATTAGTTCCGCAACGAGACCCAACTATCGTGGTTATTGTCGTGAAAGCTTTTTAATCCAAATATTTTCACTGACCTTTATACGTACAAATAATATTGTAAATTTGTATGCTTCCGTTACACGTTGACGAAAATCAGGGAAATCTTTTTTACTGAATTCCTTTCTGCTAATGAACCATGGATTTCTTCTCTAAGTAGATCCACGAGAAGTTGGCATAAATAGAAGCAGATTTTGTTACGGTAGCTCGTATTCATTAAATACTCGCACAACTGCTAAGCAGCTTAAGCTTCGCCGTATATTTTTAACGTGAGAAAGAAAAATTGAACTTACGAGAAACATCGATTCGCTGGCCAAAGGTATTTCCAACAATGGGAATCAGCTTAACGCTCAATAGCTTAACAAAGTAGCGTAATCTGGTCTGAGCATCGAATAAACCAATTGTGTAAACCACTGTCAATTTTTCGCCTGTATGAATCTTGCAAAATGTGGAAAACGAATCGAAATCGACGAAAACTTTTCTAACGATAATAAAACTAATTTAACCATCGATCATTCGATCCGTGCGCCGCGAACAATCGCTTCGACTGTAGAAAAAATCCCGATATTTTCCACTAAATCTGGATGAGAAAAAATAGAGCGCTGAGTTTTACATTGTTACATCGGTTTCATCGAAAGAGAAAAGAACGATGACACCAGAGTGAGCCAAGGGATAATGTTCGTAGTTGATTCGACATGTGGAAGAAAGATGGGAAAAAAGATTGATGGGTCGATCGTTTTTCAAAATGCTATCAACAAAGATATGTGATTTCGTGACGTTAATGTGCTCTGACAATTAACACGCAGAACTTATTGTTTAACAAAACGTCGATAATGATCCATTCACACGTACTTCCCCATCCAATCGTCTTTAATACTTGATCGCTGTTATATCGGCAAATGATCGAATTGAAAGCAGATTATGCGCGAGCGTATTCCACGCGTAATGAACTTCCACGTGAATACTTTCGAAAGCAATGACGCATAGTAGGGAATCAACAGATATTGGGTTGGCAACTAAGTAATTGTGGATTTGGGCAATACCATCTAATGATAAAATCTGCAACCACTTAGCTACCAACCCAATATTAATGTAAAGTATTCAAATGTATCAAAGTAGTGGATAATTTAATTAAAATGCAAATGAAGAAACAATTGAAGGATCTTTAAATTACAATCTTTAACTTTTGAGCAATAGTTTAGTAGAAATAATTGTTAAAAAATAGAAAGAAGCTGGTGGCTATAGTAATCTTATTGGGTTGGCAACTAAGTGATCGCGGATTTTGTCACTAGGTGGCATTGACAAAATCCGCAATCACTTAGTTGCCAACCCAATATATTCATTTTGCCAAAATGGTGAATTTAAGATAATTATAAGATAATTTTGAGATATAGTCGTAATACAAAAGAAAATTCCGAGATCTACAAAATCCAGTTTTTGTATTGTTACTGAACGAAATTAATACTCCAAGGTTCAATAGACAGTTAATAAATAAGAATATACTTTGCTCAAGAATAAGAGTGTCAAAGAAGATTGTGAAAGTAGTTTGAGGTAATTTAAAATTTCTGTTAAAAATACATTAGACTCTGAAAAGTGATTTACCTTTTTATATTTCGATTGTTATTACATTATATTGGGTTGACAACTAAGTGATTGCGGATTTTGTCAATGCCACCTAGTGACAAAATCCGCGATCACTTAGTTGCCAAGCCAATATATTCATTTTGCCAACATGGTGAATTTAATATTTTGAGGTATAGTCGTGATACAAAAGAAAATTCGGAGATCTACAAAATCCAGTTTTTGTATTGTTACTGAACGAAATTAATACTCCAAGGTTCAATAGACAGTTAATAAATAAGAATATACTTTGCGCAAGAGTAAGAGTGTCAAAGAAGATTGTGAAAGTAGTTTGAGGTAATTTAAAATTTCTGTTAAAAATACATTAGACTCTGAAAAGTGATTTACCTTTTTATATTTCGATTGTTATTACATTCGAATTTTCTTTTGTATCACGACTATACCTCAAAATATTAAATTCACCATGTTGGCAAAATGAATATATTGGCTTGGCAACTAAGTGATCGCGGATTTTGTCACTAGGTGGCATTGACAAAATCACTTAAACCCAATAGACTCTCAGCAAGACAAAAACACGATTATTCAAATTTATTTCTTTCCAACTTACAATTTATTATTATCACGAAGAATTGGTAATTGTGGTGTTCGCTGGAAATTACGTTCCAAGTTCACCGACACGAGTCCCTACACAACCTGACACACAGGTGTCTAACTTCCGTCCGTCAGATGCGGACCGGAAATCGCGTGTTTACGAGGAATGCGGCCTAGACACGATTAATCTTTATTAACATGGACCTCGCTCAGCGGAAATTCTCTCCAACGACTGCATGCATATGCATTCGTTCGCAAAAAGACAAAGTGAAAGAGAGGGAGACAGAAGAGGAAAAGACAGAAAGAGAGAAGAGAGAAAAAAGAGGGAATTGCAGTAGTTTAAAGGCGTCGATCGATATCAAAGCCCGGAGCAATTTGTCGGCGGAGACAATATCGATGAGGAACTATTGTACACGACAGCCCCGGAGCCTACGAAAGTGCAAAGTAGTCTAGTTCTGCTTATTCGTCTTTTATCCTGTCCTCCCTCTCTAATTATCCTCGTTTCCGTCTACCTCTGACTTTTTTCTTCTCTCATTCTCTCTCTCTCTCTCTCTCTCTCTCTCTCTAGCTCGCTCTTTTTCTCTTTCTCTTTCGTTCTTCAACCTTCATCCGCTGTCTGGCGGAACGACGGCCGAAATTTCAACGGAAATCTCGTAATTAATCGCCTCATTAGCATGTACGAGTCAGCGAATTTGATTTATATTCCATCGTATAACGTACGTGTTATGGAAAATGTAGCTTTCTGTCAAATAAAACGATCAAATCTTATATTTCTCGCCTCACTGATATTTTACATTTTTCTTTTCTCCACTGTTTGAGAAAAATATTTTCAAACGCGTTTGAACGTTTCTACTGGTTTTTCTGGAGTGAGAAGGCCTCAGTGATTCTATTTGGAAAAAAGCTTCGAGTGCATCTTACCGGCTGCTTCGTTGCACTCGAGGTACAAGCGGATGGTTGTAAGTTGTAGGTTAGATGTTCTTAATGCATGCAGCTTCTTCCTTTAGATTTTATCTCTACGTGTTAAGTAATGGTCGACTTGGTTTCCTGGTGAAACTCATGTTTTTAAATACTCAGAAAGATTTGACTCGTTTGAACGATAAGGTAAATGTAACGCTATCGTCTTTTTGGCTTCTTGCGCTGAAAATTAATGTTGCAATATTTCTCGATATTTTATAATATGTCGTATAATTCATCGCTGATGATTTTCACTTAAACCATAACTTTGGTACGTAGAAAAATAATTCTAAATATATCGTGAGATCTTTTCTGTTCAGAATTACAGCACTCGACGTGTCTCAAAGTGTTGACTTTTTTTATTATAGCCGTACCAATATAATCGAATGACATATGAACCCGATAGTTGGCCAAAAGCTAATACAATGTTTTCAAACATTCACAAACCCACAATTTTTTCCATTAAAGATTTCTTCTTTAATGGAAAGAAAGGAAGCCAATCGAATGTATCCAGACAAATTGACAAATATATTGGCTGGTCCACACGGTCGACGGTAAGGAAGAAAGTCGAAACGAAAAAACCTATGAAATGGCAAGGTGATATTGCATTCCTCTTTCTCATTGGCCTTTTTTTAAAGGAGAGCCATTCGTTCAAGCGTTCAACTTCCACCAGGAAATATCGCAAATCTTTACTTCACTTTTATTATTTTTACTAATACGTCCGATTTCTACGCTTTACGAAACACACGATGCAGAAAATAGGAAACGAGGAAAGTTGTGGATGGTCAAACGAAGTAACAAATTAAACACTACCGTGATCAACGAAAAACTTGCACGTTGAGAAGATTCCCAGATTTTCTAACCTCCAAAAAATGACCGATCTATGGTAAAAGCAAAAACGACACAAGATAGGAATATTCCTGTTGAGGTTAAGGTTGACTGATTGAAGAACGAATGGATGAATTTGTAATAGAAAAGTACATTGGAATAATTAAAGGCATAAGTATAAGCATAAGTTTATGCTGATTCAGATCCTTACTCTCTTAGTGTTACTAGACAATGGAATGATGTGGAGCACGTTCATATATGTAATATCGTGATGGAATATATTTACAATGAATGGATGATACAGGTGTTAATCAGACAGAAAAACGACAGTTGTTCAACATGAACTAATCGCAGCAAACGTTTAATAAACAGCACAACTAAATAATTAATCGACTCGACTTTCATAAACGCAATCAACACTCTCTCGGCAACGCAACTCGCAATCACTGTCGATTCGTCTCTCGTTCCTTAGCAACCACTCGTGGCCAAGATCACGTAGGCCTCCTCTTTCTAAAACTACGCGATCGAAACGAACGCCTCGGCTCTCGCGACATTCCACGTGGTTCACCCGCCAACTTCCAGGCCGGGCCCCTCGCTCGCGATACTATTTATTTTGAAGAAAACTTCGATAGTTATGATATGAAATTATATATCTTAAATTACATGTATTTCTTAATAAAATTTTCATTAATATTTTCATTATTATTGTACATTACTTTATCTTATATATTCTTTTTTATTTCTTTATTGTACTATAGTTTATTCTATTTTGTATTTATTTCATCCATTTTACTTATTATATACGTTACTGTTACTTTCTTCGTTCGCACTGCAATTTAGGAAACGGCTTCCTCGAAAATATTCGGTTGGCAACTAAGTGATTGCGGATTTTGTCATTACCACCTAATGACAAAATCCGCAATCACTTAGTTGCCCAATGTTGAGGTTGAGGTTAACTGATTGAAGAACGCGTGGATGAATTTGTAATAGAAAAGTATACTGAAATAATTAAAGGTATAAGTACAAGTATAATTTATAAGTATAAGTTTATGCTGATTGACATCCTTACTCTCTTAGTGTTACTAGACAATGGAATAATAGGGAGCACGTTTGTATATTTATAGGAAAAGGATATTACCACGAAAGTTAACCTTATAGCCTTGGCTAGAGACTACAGGGAACATAACTAGAAACCTGTTTATTAGTTCCTTTGTTCCTAGACCTTGCAACCCAAAACATAATGCATACTCAGGGGTACAATAATATGCACCGCTCCTTATTTAGAATATTTCTGCGTAATAGCAGTCCTCAGGTCACGAATATACATAAATAAAGATGTAGAGTTTTTCTTGAAGTAGTTACTTCAACAATTCCTATATATCATATTGGCGTGAACGTTATGTAAAAAGTTAGGGAAGATTATTCTTTGCCGAGATATAGAAATAAGCAATTCTTTAAAAATTGATATCACGACAGGAACGTTTTTGAGGCAAACATACAGGGAGCATACATACTTTAAACTGAAAACAAAATACAGGTTCGCGAAAATCTACTCGAATATGAAAAGAAGAGCAGAAAGGAAGAGAGAAACGCAAAGGTAGGAATTTCTGTTTCCCGCAGTCGGATGAGAAGAGTCACTGTCAGAAATTTCAGACAGCAAAGCGAATTTTAATGGCGAAATATCCGCATAAAACGAAAATTTGCGGTGACCAAGCCCTCGAAGTTGATGCATCACTGCGAAAGACGAAATAAGTTTCACGAATATGGAAAAAAAATGCCGGAGTCGATTTCCCGTGGCGTCCTCGTGAATAATAACGAGCTCTCCGTGCGACGAGATTCTTCGAAAACTCGTTAAAAGTTCGGCCATCCTGGTGACAAATCAATCAACTCGGGAATCCAGATACGCTGCCGATATCCTGCATCGATTCTTATGATTTCTGGCCCGGTTTTCGCCTATGAATCACTTTCCATCGACGAAAAACCGATACCTGGCTAAGTTTCTCGTTGGGTTTCGCGTCGATGGTCATATTTTCGCCGGGGAAATTGCACGAAATCGACGGGGCGAAGCTTGCGCAGCGAAGTTTCAAGCTAAATCAAAGATGAACGAGGGAGTAAGAGACGCTTTGATGCGAATCCAAACGATATTTGATGTAAATTGGTGTAAACTGCGCGAGAGAGATTCTTTGATCTTCGCAATTGCGAAACAATTAAGAGCTGGCATGCCGCGAGCAATTCGAGTAGTTTCTTGCGAGCCTCTGATGCAAAGTGAACCAGGCTTTTCTTTGTTATTAGATTTAAGCCACATTTAACCGACGTTTCAGTTCGAAATCACATTCTCACACAAGAATATTATTAACCACATGTATTATATCTACGAATTATATTATACAAATGAGGTAACATTGGGTGTAGCGCGTTAAATAATCACTCGGTGTTTAGGTCAAAAATATGTTTATTAACAAGCGTCTTCTTTTGATCGCGTCGCGTATCGCTCTCGGTTTCGCTAGTCAATCTCACTGCCCGGTTACGACTCGACCTTATCGCTTCCTAGTTCGAACCGAACTGTCGATCGGAATCGATTCTTTTCTTTTCGTCGCCCCTCAATATCCCCACTATCCACACGTTTGTTTGGCGTCCGCGAACGTTGCCACGCACGCCTTTTTTCTCGAACACTCGACGGAAGGACCGTTGGGATATTGATGGCTCATTAGGCACTTCGCTTCGGCGGTATACATCGTTGCCGAGTGCCGCTACACAAATATTGTCTATTTATATCTGTGTTTATATATCTGTATTATGCAAAGATTGGAAATTTCCTGGTAATTTCAACGAGCCGCGAAATTTTCTACAGATATTAACGTGCATTAAACATAGAAAACTTCGTTTAAATGAACGTAACTATTGGGTTAGCAACTAAGTAATTGCGGATTTTGTCAGTAGGTGGCCTTAGCACATTCTTTTGTTTTGTCAACGTGTTCAAAGCACCTAACCCATATTGTTTTCATGTTGCTTGGACTTCCACCTTTAATTTAGTAAAACAATTGTATCGATTAGTTATTTAGCTCATTTTTATTCCAATTTAAAAATGGAAGAACAACACGCACATTTCAGACATATTTTATTGTATTATTTCCGAAAAGGCAAGAACGCATCGCAAGCACACAGGTTATGTGCAGTATATGGGAATGAAGCCTTGAAAGAGAGGCAGTGTGAAAATTGGTTGGCAAATTTCATTCTGCTGATTTTTCACTGAAAAATGCTCAACGATCTGGCTGTCCAGTTGAAGTTGACGAGGCCCATACCAAGGCCATTATCGATTCAGATCGTCATAGCACAACGAGTGAGATTGCAGAGAAGCTCAATGTATCGCGTACATGCATTAAAAAAAAATTAAAACAGCTTGACTTTGTCAAGAAACTCGATTTATAGCCCCCTCATCAGCTTCAGGAAATTCATTGGACGCAACGCATTAGCATCTGCGATTCGCTTCTGAAACGCAACGAAATTGATCCATTTCTGAAACGACTGATTACCGGCCATCAAAAGTGGATAGTTTATAACAACGTTAATCGGAAAAGATCGTGGGTGATGCAAGATGAACCAGCCCAGACGACACCAAAATCTGAGATTCGCCAAAAAAGGATTATGCTGTCAGTTTGGTGGGATTATAAAGGAATTCTGTACTTTGAACTTTTACCAAGAAACCAAACGATTAATTCAAACGTGTACGTTCAACGATTCGCCAAACTGAGCGATGCAGTTCAAGAAAAGCGGCCAGAATTGGCGAAACGTAAGAGTGTTGTTTTCCAGCATGATAATGCAAAGCCCTACACATCTTTGTTCACTCGCCAAAAATTATTGGAACTAGGTTAGGATGTGTTGTCACATCCGCCATATAGCCCTGACCTTGTGCCTTCAGATTACCATTTATTTCGTTCCACGCAGAATTCCTTAAATGGTAAAATTTTTAATGACGCTGATGATATAAAGTCACATTTAATTCAGTTTTTTGCTGGCAAAAATCAGAAGTTTTATGAACATGGAATTGTGACACTACCTGAAAGATGGCAAAAAGTGATCGACAAAAACGGACAATATCTAATTGTATAAAGTTATATTTCTAAGCAAAAATTTTGAATTTTCCTTTTTGTTTAAAATACGCAATCACTTTCCACGAACAAAAAGGCTTTTGTTTTGGTATTAGATTTACAAGATTCTCGGCCATACACAGAAACTATTACAGATATCTTTCCATTAATGTATATGAAATCTTCTTGCTGAAATGAACGCTTTAAATTTTAGATAAAAGTTTTAAACGAAGAATGAACACTAAAGGTTCTTACTGACAATTTACTGATCGTTAAAGAAAATGAAGCTTTAGTTCCTTAAAGAATATAAATATAAAAGATTCCAGTCATTTTCGATCGCAACTTTTCTATCGTTAAAAGACTTCTCGAGTTCGGGCAAGACATAAAAGAATCGTTAAAGACACGCTTCATTTCCCATTTCAATATTATACTAAAAATTTGAAAACTATTATAACTCCTGTTTGTTGAAACGCGAACGAAATTGAGATATGAAAATTTGAGAAACGCAGCATGGTTAACCAGAGACAGTTCAAACAAAGAATAATCATTAACTTTAGAATAGCTTCATCGGTTCTACATCTTCTTATCTCAGCTGAACTAAGGAAAGTCACTTCTATGTACATTCCACAAAGAGAGAGTATCTTATTCTCAAGATTTGATTTCCTTGGGGATGTTACGTTAAGCAGACAGTTTTCAGTCGTTCCAACGAATATTACACAAAGGTACCGTTTCCATTTTCGTTAAGGAAATCATTTATTGGCTTAAAGAATAGCTGAATTCCGAGCTGAAGATAGTTAAATCGCAAACCGAATACGTCTTCGAAGCTTATGAATATGTGGCGGCATCCGACGGCTTCGCGACACAAAGCGCTATGCCCAATGTACCATAGATATCTCTACGGTCCTTTCGCCGAATATTCGGAAGAATGCATACGCGGCAATCGTCGTGGACATCTAACAAACGCGTGCGTAGTGGGGATATCGAGGGACAACAAAGAGAAGAATCCGTTTGGTTTGGAACAAAAGATTCATTCCGTTCCAAATAGCGAAATGAGAAGGGTCTAGCGTAACGGCGAAGTGCGAAGGGTCTAGCGTAACGGCGAAGTGCGAAGGGTTTAGCGTAACGGCGAAATGCGAAGGGTCTAGCGTAACGGCAAAGTGCGAAGGGTCTACTAGCGTAACAGCAAAGCAAACACATTCGGGAAGCTTGATTGTTGATCGTTGATTGTTGACTGTTAATTGTTAAATAAACTTTTTGTTGAATACCGAGAGTACTTCTTGGGCACTTACAACCAACACCACCTCAAATGGAGCATCGAGTGTCATGTATCATGAACACATGCTGAGAACTTATCGTGCTTTGTATTATTTGTGCTTTGTAGCGTAATTTTGGCGGAAACTTTAAACGAAATCATCTTTACAGGGGATAAAATGTATCATATTTTATATAAACCTTTTTTGTTGAAACGAATACTACAAAATGATTTGAAGAATTAGAAGAGAATTGCCTTTATTTGGATTGTTTGATAAAAATTAAAAAGAGATAAATTGGGTTGATTAATTGATATTCACATTAACAAATTATTAAGTGACAAACGAATTGTCAGGCGATCAATTTTCTGAGCCACTGTAAGTCCTCTGAAAAGCATGTGATGGGTCAAGTCAGGTAATATTCAATTTAATTAATTAGCCTGCCTAACTGACGTTATTAATACTTTTCTATATGCAAGATTGCAAAAGGGCCAAAATAGTTTTCACGTGGGACTAATTAATGACATTATTGAACTTTAAAATTACTTTTTTATAAAAGATAGGAAACGCTATTCATATATCATACACAATTTATTTCAAAAAATTAGTATGTATTGAATATTCTGCTAAACATTACTTTGTGTATATACTCTGGAAGAAAAATATAATGATCGTTTTTGCTACAAGCCTTGCAATTTTCTCTCATCTATGGAAGAGTTTATATACTGTACGTAACTCGATATTAAAGTAAAATAGGTTTCGTTGCGAGAATAAAAAATACGTGTCGCGTATTGGACACAGGTGTCATTATCATTGTTTTTTATTTTTTCAGCAAGTTATACGGGACTTTGTAGAGTATAGATCACTGCCACCAACTCGTTTCAACGCTGGTGCGCGATGCTATGAAAAAATAGAGGAGCGAGAAACTACCTGAAGCCCCAGAGCTCACAAAGGGTACGTATGAAGTGGTATGCATCGATTTTGATGAAACTCCATAGGCCAGTGAAGAAGTGAGAAATATTTGCTCACGTGCAGTCGTTTCTGAAACTTCACCATTTATTTTATCCAGAATATTTTAAGCCGTGATATTCTACTATCAAAGTAACTTTTTTTTATCAGTCCTATCTTTCCAGAATCTTGTTATATTATACTGAGAAGTATGATGTAAGTCTGTCTACTGCTATTTCTTATAGAATAATCTTCTGTATATTTATTGCTATACAAATTTCATTAGATATATTTGTTTAGGTTGTGAAGACTTACCTGACAGAGAATAAAATTACAAATCTAATTAGATAATCAAAGAAAACGACAACCGTGATATTTTATTATAAAAGAAACATTTTTTATCAGACCTATCATTCCAAAATCATGTTAAACTATACTGAGAAGTATGATGTAGGTCTGTCTACTGCTATTTCTTATAGAATAATCTTCTGTATATTTATTGCTATACAAATTTCATTAGATATATTTGTTTAGGTTGTGAAGACGTATCTGACAGAGAATAAAATTATACATCTAATTAGATAATTGAAGAAAATGACAACTTTCTTGCTTAGGTATCTCATAAAATATTGGGTAGCAATTAAATGATTGTGGATTTTGTCAATACCACCCAATGAATATCAAACAAAATTTTGATATTAGGTGGTACTGACAAAATCCGCAATCACGTAGTTTCCAACCCAATACAATGATATTGTGCTTCCTAAAAACTTTTTACGTTATACTTGCAAGATGATATCAGCATTGCGATGGCTGCAACACGATAAGTTGTTACGATAGCTCGTCGCTGCAATTGCAGATTATTCCACTTAGAAGTGACGCAATTTAGAAATTGTACTAAAGTACTTTGGAATCAATTTCGTCCAAGTCATCGCTTCTCTCCAATTTCTGTCTGAGTTGTACGGTAGAACTTGTGGCCACACAATGAAAATCTGTTGCAAACTATTATACGAACAACTGTGCTGGACACTCAGAGTCACATGCAAGATCATCTGATATTATCTCGATGGAACTTAGGGAGATCTTATTGCTAGTGGTTGCACATCTTCGTGGGTATAATGGAGAATTCAATCCATCACTGTCATACCGCTACCCTGAGAAATTACCCCACAGATATAACCAAGCCTTTCTCTACTCTGAGATACTGTGATTTATTTGAAAAGAAATTCCATTAAACCACAAAAAATGCACGAGAATTAAAAGTTGATGTTTCTATCAAGTTCTATCAAGTTTGTTGGAAATATTGGAAATTAAAATTAATCGTAAAATCGTAGAAAAATTAATCTTTCGTGAGAATGAAAATCGCTTAATGAAAATTGACTTTTCCTCGTCTCTCGATATTCTGTTCAGACAAAACATAAATTTATTCGCTTAGAGAAGACAGTTTTCTTCTACGGTAATCCGAAGATGTCTATTATCTCTGCTTGAAAGAGTTGGAAAAAATTGTTGAAACATATAGAAATTAGACGATGTTCTAATTTTTCCTTTGAACGTGATTTTTACTATTATGTGAAATTCGAAAATGATAAAACAGCTTTTAAGGATAATTAAATTCATTATTTCAGTGAGATAATAAATTATTTCTCTACGAATGTTATTTAATTATTGAAGCGTTTCTGTGAATTTTCCATCAGAGGAGAGCATGTCAAAATAACATGAAAAAATTAACGCTCTGCAAACATCGTTCGTATGTCCCTCGTCTGCATTAGTTACTACCAACCACTTGACCGACATATCACTGCTAATTTTTCCCAGCTATGGTACGCCAAGTGACTAATTGGGACGTTTATTTTTTTTTTTATTATTTTATTTTATCGTCAGTTAGCTGTTACCGACCGCATTGTACTGATCCGCAAAAACTTTATTCCGTACTGCTTCTACACACGCGAAACGGCCAATTTTCACATACGATTTTCATAGTACGATGATGCTTGCCAAAGACGTGCACGAAATATAGGGGAAATATGGGGTATTGGCAACTAAGTGATTGCTGATTTTGTCACTAGGTGGCAATGACAATCCAATATTAAACGTTTGTCGAGATGTCACGTAAAATAAAAAAAAGGAAATCTCAGATGAAAAGAAAAATAAAATATAAAAAAGTAAAAAGAGAATTTATTTTTGAACACTTGGTTTACACTAATTACGATTTGGTTCTGAACTCCAGCCGTGACTTTCCAAGACTGAAGCTCTTACAATTTGACTTTCGATTGGGCTTCAACTAAATTAAACGCAACGAATACGATTTTCTTTATCATTAAAGTTGACTTCTATTAGCATCCTCTACATATGTAAATTAATTCGATGAGAGCCACGTTAATGATTGCATCGCTGTTGCAAAATGATCCATAATCAATGCGTAATTGGAGAAGCAGCGATCGTAGCCGCATTTATTGTACTTCACCGAAACAAGCCGGACGTCGAGTTATCGACAGTATCTCGATATAGTACAAATGCACGGTAAATCTGTGTGAAGAGGTCCGATAATGATGTCATTTATACGAAACTTATCGACGTATCCGCTACTGCAATTGATGATTCCAAAATTACGTTTTATACTGTACACAGTCGCATCAGGTTACGAAATACAACTGAAATATTACGAAGCATTGATTATGAATTTATTGCAATATTTCTGCAACTTCAAACAACATTATCATTTGTAACAAATCGGACGCACAAGACACTCTGCGCGCAGACACGTTCTCCAACAGATGCCTAATCGTTTCCACGAGTTAAAAAACCGAAAGGACCAATTTAATGCAAACAAAACGGCACATACTACCGAACTAATTTGATCATGCGAAAAACGATTAACACTTTGACTGCCACACCGAAATCACATGTTTCGTTCAAAACGCCACGAGAGTATTTTTATCATCCCAAGCATATAATGATAAAATAATAATAAAGTGATGAACCTGTCGATGTATTCGGTTTGAATCCTCATATGATACTGACTGCCCTTCGATTGTTTCCTTTGTCTTCTCTTGGAGACGACCCCCACCACGCGCGAGGCTCGCAACCGTTCGCGCCTATGATCACGTACGCCACTTTTTTGCGTAGGTAAAATAACGAACTGGAGACGAATAGATGTTTTTAAGAACTCGCTGCTTGACGACAACTATGCGATTATCGCTATATTGTGTATATCTCGCCGGTCATGTAAGACGATCTGTCCGCGACACCGTAGTACCAAGGGAGATGGTTAGAAACACGGCCTATAGTAAACCTCGGGGCGTAGCACAAATTATGGCATATTCTACCACATAGAAGAACTCCCAAGTGATATATAAAATTAGCTTCAGAGTTACTGTTAAATATATCAATTTCAAACGCGATGATATTCTATAAACAAGCAAGAAGAACAAAAATCAAGGTATCAGATTTTAGAATGGCACTCGCGATGCACCTTACACAGTGCCATTCACCAGAGCCGCGAAATATACTTATTCGACAAAGATTGCGACTCGAAACACAGAAGAAAAAGGGGCAAGCGTACCTGGCACGAAATTTTGCAGAGAGTGGTATAAAAAAATGTTAAACAGTTAGGATCAAAAGTTGCTAAGAATCGGACCAAAAAGGTGACCACCTATCGTCCAAATTGTATTGATGAGCCACATGTAGGTTTAAAGTGTTTCAACACTGCACTGTTAGATGCAACATTTGTTTTCATTTTTTTTATTGATGTTCTAATAAAAATGTTTAATCGTTTAATGGGGAACTTTTTATTTCAAAGTATCTTCTATTTATCGATTATATTCAAAATGCCCTAACTGTCAATTTTCATTCAATTTTGGTCACCAATGACCAAAGTGTTAAACGTACAAAATGGCGTGGATGACTTTCACGACTATAGGCAATTTAAATCAAACCTTATCTGCTAAAGAATGAAATTGAAACGATAATTACCAGGTTATCGCGATGAAGTACACAGGTGTCAACAGTTGGGAGCGTAAAACCGAAAGGTAAAAAGAGGCACAGGTCAGAAAGAGAAGAAAATTTTTCCCTTGGTGATGTATCTATTTCACGAAGAAGAGCAGCGGCAGCAATTTAAAGGTGCCTTTAATGAACGCTCGCTTAAAGAACAGTGGCCTGGAGGAACGAGCGTAAGCCCCACTGAACGAAACTGCTTCAGATTTACGGCTGCAAATGAATTACAATGCTTAACGACGTCCCTCCGCGGGGCAGACCTATTAAGAAAAACCGAGCATCCTCAGACTAGTATCTGGGACACGCGCTTATTATCGCCAGACAACAAGCGTAAAGAAAACTCGCCGACTTACGACTTCAATTTCCAGTTTCCCTAAATATATTTTAAATAATGGCCCGTTATTGTATCCCGCGAATCGTGACTCGTATAGAAACAGGATGCTCTAACGAGATACGCGAAGCCAAAGCTAATTGCAGTAACCGGGGCCGATTAAAATATACTAACGACGATTGAAGTAGCCTGGTGAAAAACGTACGAGTTGTTATCGCGAGAATAAAGAACGGTATTGCGCGAGAAACGGACAAAGCATATGGAGGAGCGCGTGGGATTTCTACATTATCGAGGTGACAGTAACGAGCTTCATAATTCACCAGCTGCAACGGTAAATGATGACAAACGAAAATATTTTTTTCATAGAGAAAAGCGTAACGTTAATTAATTTTACCACGTATTTATTACTGTATTTTTATCGTTTATTCTTAACATTCAATGGTTACCATTTTGATCAATATAAAAGCAAAAGAAATTATAAAATGCTAGAAGTTATTTGTGCAATTTGTAGGTTATATATTTTCTACACTTTTATCGTGTGCCATTTTGCAATTCTACAATTGGTTAACTCTCACGGAGCTGACGAAGTAAAAACTTGCAATTTATTCGTCGCAACTTTAATTTCACCATCTATGACACAAACCAAAATCTTCGTGCAACTTACAACTATTGGATTGACAACTAAGTGATTGCGGATTTTGTCAACAGATGGTACTGACACCACAGAGAGCAACATCTTACGTGTTTGCTCGCGTTTGAAAGATAGGAAGCAAAAAGAAATTTGAAAAAGACCGGGCAAGAAGGTAAGAAGAGATAAGAAGAGAAGATGCAAGGAGGAAAATAAAGAGCGAACTCACCAGCACGGATGGCACGGATCCACTCGGCGCGGTCCTGCTCGCGGGCTGCGAGAAGGTACAGCGTGTACTCTTGGCCGGCTTCCCGATAGCCCACCTGGAAGGGTAGCCCAGGTGGTATTCCACCCCCGCCGCCGCCTGTTCCTGCCTCG
>NT_177578.1:56162-59422 GCF_000188095.3 Bombus impatiens
CTGCCTGCCACGTCGCTGCCGACACCGCCGACGCCGCCGGCGTTGCTCCCGAGGCTAGCCGTTTCAACCACGTGGACGCTCTCGACCGCGATTCTACCTCGCTCCTTGCGCCGCTACGGACAGAGAACAACTCTGTAGTTGTCTCGTTATCGTTTCGAGAAGGAAAAAAAGAAGAAAGATAGGAGAGACGTGGCCCACGGCAGGAAACACGCGAACAACCCTCTTCCTTTTCCTCTGCAAACGTTTACCTTTCCCTTTTTCTTTTTCACTCTGTCTATCTGCGCGGCACTTTGTCCCTAAGGAACTTTGCATTTTTGTATCACGTTCACGTTTATGTTCGGAGTTACGACGAGTAGTTGCGATGGACGTGTTTTACGGGGTTGGTGTTGTTACGCCCCGAGGTTTACTATAAGCCGTGTTCCTAACCGTCTCCCTTGGTACTACAGTGTCGCAGACAGATCGTCTTACATGACCGGCGAGATATACACAATATAGCAATAAGCGCTTAGTTGTCGTCAAGCAGCGAGTTCTAAAAAACATCGATTCGCCTTCGGTCTGTTATTTTACCTCCACAAAAAAGGTGGCGTACGTGATCATAGGCGCGAACGGTTGCGAGACCAGAGCGTAGTGGGAGTTGTCTCCAAGAGAAGACGAAGGAAACAATCGAAGAGCAGTCAGTATTATACGAGAATTCAAACCGAATGCATCGAGAGGTCCAGAGAAATAAAATCAAAGTCGCTTAGTCAAACGAATACGTGGAGAAATATTATAAAGTCGAGTCGAATTATAATAATAAACTAGTTGTATCATCGTTAAATCATTTATACCGTGTTAGTTATCATCTTAAATATTGTTAAAAATAGAAGCTTATATTAATCCTGTTAATTCAGTGTTACAATCATTTGAACTACCTCTGTTATCCTAATCGAAACAGGAGAACTGGGGGACTGGTTCGCGACGTCGACCATCAGAATCGTAACGAGAATTTACGCCTCTCGCTGACGCGTCTCTTCGCGAACGGTCGTAACAGGTGTATTTTTTTTATTATTTTTATTCGAACAGGATTATAACTCGAGTGGCAGAGGCCGTAACTTTTTTGAAGATTTTGAGATACTTGTTTCGCTGTACTCTCTTTCTTCTATGCGCCAGACTTTGTCTTGAACTTTTTATTTTTCTATCGTGTTCTGTTTCACGCTGAGATTTGAAGTTAAGGAGTTTAGTTAGAATGGACGTGTTTTATGGTGCTGCATTTTTTATTCGGACGTGGTTATAATGCGAGTGAAAGACTAACTTTCTGAGAATTTTTAGACACTTTTCTTAGTGTACTCTCTTTTTTTTCCTGTGCGCGCCACTTTCTTCTTAACTTTTGCTTTTTGTATCGCGTTTTATATCAAGTTGAAATTTCTCTTTGGAGTTGCGAGACATAGTTAAGACTATTTTTTCCTTTTTTTTTATTCTTTCTTATTTGAGTAGAATTATGACTAGAATGAAAGATTGTACCTATTTGAGGATTTTCAGAGAATTTATTTTACCGTAATCTCTTTAGTTTGTTCAATGGTTTCGGTTTAGAGAACGTTTCGATTACCAACTTGAAGTAGTTTAGGCAACGTTCGGATTTGTAACTTGTCGCAGTTGTGGTTGCGATGTGACAGAAGAAGTCTCGCATGGATTAACTCCCTCTTCTACCCTCAAGTTCTAAGTAAATTACGATTGAGGTCGACTAGGTCCTATCGAATTCGACATCGATAGCCTGTTTTCCTCCAGTTTGTTCTACCAAATGAATTGACACACTAAATGAAAGATTATTATAATACAAACATTAATGAAGAAGATGGCTTATAAAGATCGAAATCTCTGGTCCTAAGTATACGTATACTCCGATCAAGTTCTATGCACATATTTGTCAGACAGATATTAAAACTTCGATTTCCATTCTTTTTCTCTATTTTCTAACATTTTCCTTAGAGCTATATCAATTTTTCTTAAATCAGACACAATGTCGAATGTGACTCGACGTCAGTTTTTATCTCAGCAGCTCCTTCGTCGAGCCCCGCCTTTTTTTGTGAAACGCGCGAAAGAAAAGCAGAATTGCACGCTGGAAATTGTTTCAAGATATGTCACACACTTAAAAATTCGAAAATACAACAATAGCGTGAATACCAGATATGTAAATATGAAACCGGAATTTTTAATAGAAAATACACGTTTATCGTATAAAAATGATTAAAAATATTTTATTCGAAGTATTGCCCATCGCTAGCTACACATTTTTCCCGCCTGTCTGACAATTGGTGGATGCCACGCCAAAAAACTGTCGCTCTTTTGAGGCAAACCAGTCATCGAGCCATTTTCGTACATTTTCGTAAGAAGCGAAGTGCTGGTCAGAAAGTGCGTGTCCCATCGATGCAAATAAATACTAATCGGACGGAGCCAAGTATAGTGAGTAAGCCGCGTGCGAAAGTATTTCCCAACTGAACGCTTCGATCGTTTTCCTTGACCGGTTTTGCTGTATGCGATGGTGCATTGTCACGAAGCAAAATTACTTTGTGTTGCCTTTTTTGATATTCTGGTCGTTTTTTCGCGCCAAGCTCGATTCAAATCGATCGTTTGTTGTCGGTAGCGCTCAGTATTAACGGTTTCGCCAGGTTTTAACAGCTCATAATAGATCACACACTTCTGATCCCACCAAACACCGAGCATTGTCTTCCGTCCATAGCGATTTGATGTTGCAGTCGATGTCGGTGGTTCGCCTGGAGCTACCCATGATCTTTTACGCTTAGGATTCTCAAAATATATCCACTTTTCATCGCCAGTCACAATTCGGTGGAGAAATGACTTTCTTTTGTCGGTGGAGAAACGACTTTCTTTTGTATCTGGCGAGCAGCATTTCGCAAGCGGTTTTTCGGTTTTCCTGCTGTCTTCCATTCGGTTCATGTGGAACCCACTTTCCCACCTTCTGGATCTTTCCCGTGGCTTTCAAACGTATGGAGACGGCTTCTCGTGTCACGTTTAATCGATCAGCGAGTTGTTGTTGCGTTTGAGCGTCATCCTCGTCCAACGACGCTTGCAATTCGCTGTCTCGAAACTTTTTCGGTGGTCTTCCACGTTCTTCGTTCCTCGCGTCAAAATTGCCACTTCTGAATTTTTTAAGCCACTCAAAGCACTGTGATTTACCAAGAGCATGCTCGCCGTAAGCTTCGACAAGCATTCGATGCGATTCTGCAGCAGTTTTCTTCAAATGGTAACAGAAAATCAATGCT